>NC_136267.1:56862423-56894923 GCF_964187855.1 Myxine glutinosa
TATTCATTCTTGGCGCGAAAAAATGGCGCACATTTTGTCATTATGTGCGACTTTACGTCACTCCTACGGACGTGAAAACATTTGTTTTCGTTAAAAATATATTTAAAATAAATACAATAGTACATAAATTAACAATAAAAGAAGCTAAAAAACAATTTAAAATACAATAAAAAGCACATTGAAAATATATAAATATGTACGTACAGTATACTGTACGTACGCGCAACCGCGGGATCGGAAAGGGGCAATAGCGCCGCCACAAACTACACCATGGAATTGCAGCTGGCGCGGTTTTTTAAACCATTGATATTAAAATAAAACGTAGCCGATAACCACCAGGATTTTATGCTGATTCCGAATCTGTGTCTAAAACTTTTCTCCGATGTGTAGTTCTTGAGTTATAAGCGGACATCCATCCATCCATCCATCCATCCAGAGACAGACCGACCGACCGCACGCACGCACACACACACACACACACACACACACACACACACACACACACACACACACACACACACACACACACACACACACACACACACACACACACACACACTCCTTTATATATAGAGATATAGATGCGATTAAAATGCTGGCATTTTAGGTGTTTTACGAACCCGAATTGTGCAAGCATTTCATGTGCAGGCTCATGAAAGCAACATCTGAGGGCTGCCAAAAGGTCAACCCGGAAGACGATGTGTTCAAATACCCTCCGAACGAGGTGGAGCAAAAAGCCGAGAGGAGGAAGGATAGTTTTCTTTTTTTGCCTGTGAGATGGCGTCCCTTTGTCTCACTTCCTGAATGTAACAGAATCTGCAGAAGCTGCAAAAACTTCGCAAGAGACATGCTCCAATCAGTATTTAGATTTAAATGAATGGATTTTTGCATTTAGTTAAAATTTAAATTGGGAAATGCTTTGAGAGGATATCTTTCTAACCTTGTGCAACCATGATGAAGAAGATATAGGTTAATATTTGTGCTATAAGTGTTCCTCCCCTTGTTCGTGATATTTTTGTATGCAAATACTTATTCGTTTGATTTTTCAGCTGCTTGTCATTCTGATGTTTGACTTTAGGTACCTACAGATAATAAAAACAAGTTTGGTGAAATTAACGATAACAAAGAGTTGCAGTACTAGCAGTTTTGAGAGGACCACAATAATCTTTCCAATGATGTTTTGTGGATGTGAACTTGATGTGGGGACTCAATTTGGATTAATTCCTTTTCGGATTAGATTGCCTGTGGTCTGGATGGCAGCTTCTTGGGTAAGGGTGTGGTGGAGAGTCCCAGCCCACTTGTCGCACCTGCTTCTCGTGAACCTTGGGGTCAGTTCACACACACATTTGAGCACCCATTTGTCTTGAGGGGCCCGTGAAGGTAGACAGAAAAACTAATCCAGAGATTCAATTTGAATTGGAGTTCTCTGCATCAAGCAGAGGAATGTGGAGTTGGCTCAAATAAGTTTTCCTGAGAATCATGAGGAAATTAAAGATACCTGAAAAAAAAAGGAGCGAGATTGTTCTGAAGGAACAAAAGGGAAAATTTGTGGACGCTCAATAAATTACTCAGCTATGTTTCTTTTTCAAAAAGAGAATTTTGACTTTGTAAAATAATGCCGAGCCTTATAGACCATCCAATTGCCTGAAAAACAGTTTGTTGGGGAAAGCTGAGTGTGAGATCGGTTGCTCGTGAGTGCTCGTGAGAGATGAGAGATCAGTGTCTGCAGTGTCTCCAGATCAGTTCAAACATCTGCTTCTTACTTCGTTAAAATCCCTCAGCTCAACATGAGAGGAACCAACTGAAATGATGTCTTGCGCAACGAGTGGGCGAGTTATCACCGACTGAATTTTCCCTTCACCTCGTGTATATATTCTGACCTTTCCAAGGGCTGAACTAGAGGCGTCGTCATGTGATTGTATTATGTGTGTGTTAAACCCCCTCCGTGCACGTATTTATATATAGTTTCCTTTTAAAATTTTGTCAGCTCGATGGACGAATAAATTATACGTTGAACCTATTTGGAATGTTTAATTCTTCCACAGCTCACAAGAAAATGTTGCTTTGAAATATATTTTTTAATGGACTAAAAAATTTTTAAATGGACCTTTTTTTGTTCACGAATATATGCATAACAACAAAAGTAGGCTATATGTAAAAATAGAATTTCCATGGTCATGGACAGCTTAGAAACGTTTATTTACAACACATAAGACGCAGGTGACACAGTGCAAATACTAGCTTATACAGACTTAATTAACCCAGGGACAGAACAAACAAAACAAACTCACGTACACAAGAAGGGTGGAAAGGCAGGAGGTGGATGGCTGGAGGGAGAGGAAGGTCCAAGGGGGTCCTGCAGCACGATCGGCGCGTTTAGCAGCCGCCGTTCCTTCACGGCCTTGCTCAAAACCACCGTCCAGGCCCCAAGTGGCTGTTGGGTGGTGTTGCTGCTGTGGCCTCCGCTGCTTTCCCAGGACTTGTCTGACTGTCTGGTCCAACCCTCAACTCTTTCTTGGTCCACTCACTCCTCACCACCGACTCCTCACCGCAACCAACGCAACCACTGACCACCTTCACCACCGACTCTTCACCACCGACTGACCCAACGCAACCAACGCAACCAACTGACCTCCGACTCCACTGACTCCCTCAACGCTTCTTGCGCGCGCGCCTTTATAGCGCCTCCAGCGATCAAGCCGCCGGCCTTCAGGACACGCCCATCGGTGTGCTCACCTCGGCCCAGGTTGGTCATGCGACCCTCTGGCTCCGCCCTTGATGACGACGGGCGGGCACGCCCCTCTTCCCCGACCCGAGCCCTTGTTCAATGGTGGTTTTGGAGGGGAGGTAATTGGCAATCGAGGCTCGGCAATGACGAAAGGGGATGTGAAAGGAAATGGAGATTTTGGGGATGGGAATGAAAGGGGATCTATTCTCTTTCACTGGTGCAATGGAGTACTTCAATTAATGGGAGACACAGCCTTACTCTAAAACACAGAATAAGATATAACTATCGAACAGGGGTATTCTATTATTGGCTGACGTGTATGCTTGTGGACTAATTATGGGATGCCCTTTCACCTTTACACAGCTCCGGAGGCAGGGGGGCGCAGAATAAACAATAATAATAATAATAAAGCACACAATCAAAAAAATACAGTCCTCATATCCGCAACAGTATTTTGTGTGTGTTAAACCCCCTCCGTGCACGTATTTATATATAGTTTCCTTTTAAAATTCTGTCAGCTCGATGGACGAATAAATTATACGTTGAACCTATTTGGAATGTTTAATTCTTCCACAGCTCACAAGAAAATGTTGCTTTGAAATATATTTTTTAATGGACTAAAAAAAACTTTAAATGGACCTTTCATAGTTCACTAATATATGCATAACAACAAAAGTAGGCTATATGTAAAAATAGAATTTCCATGGTGATGGACAGCTTAGAGACTTTGAGTACTTCAAAATAATTTAATACTTACATTATTTGCCAACTGGTGTCTCCATCCGGGTCATACTATCCTCTTCAACTTAAGTATCAAACAAGCCCGGCTGTGACACCGTTAGACTTTCGATCTTGTTGAAGTGATTCTTCACCATTGAGAGATATGGCTAAAACAACATGTAACAGAATATCTCAAAGTTATGGATGGAATGTGACGAAACTTGGTGGACAGGTTGGGTGTGTAACATGGATGAATTGATTCGATTTTGGTGAAGATCTGGATCTGAACATGAGAATGAAAAAAAGATGACCAAGTAATTCTTCTTCATTGAAAGATGGGGATAAAAACGATAAATCAAATGATCATATTAAAATTTGCAATAGTGTCAGTCTGTCCGTCTGACAATGTTTGACCGCAATACATTTGGTCGTTACTTATCCAATCTCAACCAAACTTAGCAGGTGGACTACGGGTCACACAATGGAGGATGTAGCAAATTCATTTGCCATCCACCCCCCACACCCCACCGCTCCAAAGGGGTCTTCCCCACCAATGGGGTTGTGTGTTGAGGTGTATATCCGTGTTAGGATAGCTATCGTGGCGTTTTCCAACTGCTAATAACAAACGTAACAACAACACTAAATATAATAGCATAACATCAATGTTATTATAAAACAATATCAATGCGAATAATATCCCGTCTCCCCAAGGGTTTTTTCCTCCTTGAACAGGCACCATGTTAACGTGTATAAACAGCTTATCATGCCATTTTGGTGGGAGCACCTCCTACCAGAAGTAAAAAATATTATAAACCACAAACACATTTGATTACCTTTTGAAAGTCACTCCTGCTGTTTAACACTAAAATGAAAGGGGAAAAAACCCAGGGTATGTTTAGTTACAAAGCAAAACTGCTTGCCAAAACTGCTGTTCCTTATCAACGGTTTTGAATGGAATGCTTGCGAGAATGCTGAAACCATTTGGCAAGCTCTCTACAAGAAACGTGGTAAATAAACACACCCCTGATATTCTCGTGGCCCGATCCTAGATCTAATGTAATCTATATACCCAAAGAGGAATGGTCCTTCCGACCGCTCCCGTCGGGAACGTTTGTATGAGTATTTCAAAAGGCTGTGGAGGAATGACAAATCTTGGTGGATGAGTTTGTCAGGTGACAAGAGCAAGTCCATTCAATTTTGGTTCAGGTCCGGATCAAGATCCGAACAACAGTGGAACACAAAACATAAACTGTTCAACCTGATGGAGGAATGCGCTCTTCCGAGTGCTGTTCTTGTTAGTCATGTGTCATCCGAGCCACAACATGTACCACCAGGCCCCACAAAACAAGGTCACCAGAGTTGTTGTTGTTGTATAGCCCCGAACAGGTCTCTCGAACAAGCCTGCAGCACGGAGACAGCTGATCAATCTTGCAGGAGCGACCCAGAGATCCCCTAATCAGGGATGGTGTATCCCTGCTTTCATGAAGTCAGGGCTACGACAGAGTTAGAGAAAGGGAGGCCGAGAGGGAGAGGGGGATGGAGGGAGAGAGGAGGAGAGGGGAAGGGGGAGGGAGAGAGGAGGAGAGGGGAAGGGGGAGGGAGAGAGGAGGAGAGGGGAAGGGGGAGGGAGAGAGGAGGAGAGGGGAAGGGGGAGGGAGAGAGGAGGAGAGGGGAAGGGGGAGGGAGAGAAAGATGGAGAAAGACGGAGAAAGATGGAGAAAGACGGAGAAAGATGGAGAAAGACGGAGAAAGAGACAGAGACGGAGAAAGAGACAGAGACAGAGACAGAGAGAGAGAGAACGAGAGAGAGAGAGAGAGAGAGAGAGAGACAAGAAGGAGAGGGCTGGTCAACGGGGAACTATCGGCACTCTGACCGTGACCGTGCTGCCCTAACGAATCCGGGCAGTAGGGAAAAATGTGGAGAATTTGGCCCCCAACATTTGTTGGGGTGTACAACCACCACAAGGAGGCATCCTTGATAGTTGTGGTCACTAGAGTTGTTAATAATGGTGCAAAATCGCTCCTGCGAGAACAATCGGCTGTCTCCTTGCACGGGCTTGTTTGAGAGAACTGTCCGGGGGTATACAACAACAACAACAACAACAACAACAACAACAATTACTTTTGAAAATGTTTTCGAGCATATACATGAACACAGAAACATACCAGGAAGGTGAGACGGTGGTTGAATCCAGCGACGTGGGCCAACACAGTAATGGCATGCAGAGTACCTCTGGTGTTGCATAGTGAACAGGAATAAAGAACCACTGTGCCCGATGTTGGCAAATGCTCCTCTATATGATACAAGCCTGCAGATTGAAAAAATAATAATAATAATAAATTGAATATATGATACAAGTCTGTATAAGGTTTTCAAATTAAGAACGTATGGAGTTTGTGAAGTAAAATAAACACAGAAAAATAGATAACTTACACACAGTAGTCAAACTTGGATTTTGGACTTCTGACAATACATAACGGCAGATGTAAACTAGAACGGCACTCGATAGAGCGCAAACCTCCACCAGACTGAACAATGCACGTTTTGCATCCCACTGATGGGGTGGATCTGGATCCAGACCTGAACCAAAATCAAATTGGCTTGTTCTTGTCACCTACCCAACTCATTCACCTAGTTTTGTCATAATCCGTCCAAATTCTTTGAAATATATGGTATATATAGTTTTTGGCCCCACACTCAATGGTGAAGTCACTTCAGATTTTTTTGAAATCTCGTATCCAGTTCCTCACCAAAATCGAATCAAATCGTCCTTGTCACACACAACCTGTCGACCAAGTTTAGTCCGAATCTATCCACAACTTTTTGAGATAATGTTTTTGTATCGGTTTAGCCCTATTACTCAATGGTGAAGAATCACTTTTAAAAATTCTCTGATCCAGATCCGGATTTGGATATTCATCAAAATTGAATCATGTCTTCCTTGTCGCACAACCAACCACCTGTCCAGCAAGTTTTCTCCGAATCTGTCCACAACTTTTCGAGATGTTGACCTTTTGGCCAATGCTTACCTAAAAAATAATTGGTGGTTGAATTCAGTGGCTTGATATGCAAATCCTCTTCAAATTTCAAGTCAATGGGATGACAATTGACAATCTATCTATAATTCCAGTAATCTCTCTGTGTGTATGTGTGTGTGTCTCTGTGTGTGTGTGTGTGTGTTTGTCTGTGACCGCTGTTTCTCGACAACCACGGGTCCGATATACTTGAAACTTGCCAGGTATATTGCTGGGGACCCGAGGATGTGCCTTTTCAAGGTTTGAAATTAATCGGACAAGTGGTTCCCAAGGTATGGTCACCGTACTCGCAAGCCGTTCGCTTTGGCTTTGTCGAATGGACCAAACCATTTCATGTAAATAGAGGGGGGGGGGGGGGGGGTTCTACCGTACTCGCAAGCCGTTCGCTTTGGCTTTGCGAATGGACCAAACCATTTCATGTAAATAGAGGGGGGGGGGGGGGGTTCTGTGGTCGTTACCTGCCACGTGGTTTCAAAGTTTTTTTTTGTTGTTGTTGTTTGCACGCATGTTTTTTTGCACCCACGTACGGGCACGCCCTAGTTTTATAAATTTGGCTTATGCTGTCCTTTTTTGGCCTCTTGCGATCTCAAAAAAAATTGGACCGCATGTCCTGAAGCTCACCTGGATCAGGAGCAACAATCACTCAAACCCCACAGAACCCCTGAGACGCTGATATTTATAATGCCGTGAACAAACTTTGGTACATCATGGGCAATGAAGGTGGCAAACAAGTTTCATTTAAATTTTGTGTGTAGTTTCGGAGAGGAGAGCAAATAACTATTTTGGGGTTCAAAACACCCCCGTAGTTCACCTTAATGAGCGCCAGACTTTGATGTGGGCAATGTCCGTAATTAGGCATCAGATATGAAGCTTGTGGTCAAGTTTCCTCAAAATCGTGTTTGTAGTTTCAGAGAAGAGAGCACATACTAATTTTGGGGGGGGGGGGGCGAGAGGGGGGGGGTCAAGCACCCCCACACCCCCTCTTCTCCAACCCATAAACCACAGCCTTCATCAGGCATTAAAGATGAATCTTGTGGCGAAGTTTCATCAAAATTACGTGTGTGGCTTCGGAGAAGAGAAAAAATACCTATTTTGGAGGGGTAAAGCCAAGTCCAAAATCCAAGTCTTCCCCCCCCCCCCCCCCACCCCCCATAGACCCCACCTCCCCCAATGACCGCAGATTTTGCTGTTGTCGATAAACATTCATTATGCATCAGATATGCAGCTTGTGGCCAGGTTTCATCAAAATCGTGTGTCCAGGTTTCATCAAAATCGTGGGTGTAGTCTTGGGAAGAGAGTAAATACCTATTTTGGTATATTTTGTAAAATACGATAGAATATTTTGTGTTACTTTTGTGGGGGTAGGGATACTTTAGTCCAGGTAGATTTGTATAGGTAGGTGCTCCGAATGTCGTGTAGAAACCTTGATGTAATAAGTACTTGTGTAGACCATGTGTTCGGATTAAGCTTGTATATTTGTCCCCATTGCAAGGGGGCGGGGCATGTTAACTAGCTCAGGGAATAAGGGTAAATTATCCGTTGTATGTCGTTCCCTCTGTGATTACCCCTTTGTCTCTTATGGCACCGCATTAGACACTAGTTTAAATCACGCATTTCATGGAACCATTAAAAATAAAACTAACCGGAAACCCAGATGACGCACTTGGGCTGATTACCCCGACTGGAACAGACACAAAGGACGAAAGATCCGCAAAGACACACCCCATGGAGCCATGATTGGCCAGGGCTCTTGAGTGACAGGGAAGGATGAGTAAGATGGGACTGGCTGATTGGTGAAGAGGACGGATGATGTTCGAGCAGCGTGGACAAAATACTAGTGCGGCAGACATTTTCTCTCTTGGGTCCGGACTTTGGTGGAGACGGTTGTGCGCCAACGATTCTGCCCCTTTCTTCCAGTTCTGGACCTCGGTGCAGGCGACAGTGTGCCGAGACCTTGCTGGGGATTGTGAGGAGGCCGAGTTGCGAACCAAGAGCTGGGAACGAGGAGCTGCACGACGACTCCTGTTCGCTTCGCGCTCGACAAGACCAGCAGTGAGAGGACGCTCGGTGAGGCCGAGCAGTGCGCGAACAAGCGGACTGCAGCCTTCTTCCTGCCAATAACGGAGCCAGGTCCGGACTGCGCACTCGGGGCCGACGATTCTTGACAAAACCCCCCACCAGTACTCAGAGCTCAGTGCACGAAATAACCGCAAACAGTCATTTTATATATCATTATCTTTCACTATGTCCGTGGTTGGGTCTGTTGCGGGAGCACTCCATAAAGGAAATTTAGTTTCACCGTGTTTTATTTTGTACAGGCATTTCTTTGAATAAACTTATTTTTGTACATTTTAAATCCGTTTTATGGTTGATTTATTTTCCGCAGGTTTGGGGACTGCTGGTGGGATCCGTTCCAGTAAGTGCTCTTCAGCATCCTCAGCATCCTCATCCTCCTTCCCCCTCCCCTTTCCCCCCCGGTAGTGCAAATTTTGATTTGGCCAAAGAGCCAAACCGTTCAATCCTGGTTTCATCAGTCCACAGAATCTTGTTTCTCACAGTCTGAGAGTCCTTTCGGTGCTTTTTTGTAAACTCCAAGTGGGCTTTCATGTGTCTTTCACTGAGGAGAGGCTTCCGTCTGGCCACTCTGCCATAAAGCCCAGATCGGTGGAGTGTTGGAGTGATGGTTGTCCTTCTGGAAGTTTCTCCCATCTCCACACAGGATCTCTGGAGCTCAGCCAGAGTGACCATCAGGTTCCTGGTCACCTCTCTTACCAAGGCCCTTCTCCCCCGAATGCTCAGTTTGGCCGGGCGGCCAGCTTGAGGATGAGTCCTGGTTGTTCCAAACTTCTTCCATTTAAGAATTATGGAGGCCACTGTGCTCTTTTTTTTTTTCTTTTTCTTTTTTGTGCTCTTGGGAACCTTCAATGCAGCAGAATTTTTTGGTAGGCTTCCCCAGATCTGTGCCTCGACACAATCCTGTCTCTGAGCTCCACAGGCAGTTCCTTCGACCTCAGGGCTTGGTTTTTGCTCTGATATGCATTGTCAGCTGTGAGACCTTATATAGACAGGTGTGTGTCTTCCCAAATCATGTCCAATCAATTGAATTTACCACAGATGGACACCAATCAAGGTGTAGAAACATCTCAAAGATGATCAAGAGAAATGGGAGGCACCTGAGCTAAATTTCAAGTGTCATAGCAAAGGGTCTGAATACTTATGTCAATGTGATATTTCAGTTTTTTCTTTTTAATAAATTTGCAAAACTTTCTAAAATCCTGTTTTCTCTTTGTCATTATGGGATATTGAGTGCAGATTGATGAGGGAAAAAATGAATTTAAACGATTTCAACATAAGGCTGCAACATAACAAAATGTGAAAAAAGTGAAAGGGTCTGTATACTTTCTGAATGCACTGTACATGGAGAAAAGGAAGAAGTTGTTTCTTGGGTTTGTTTGTTTGGAGAAAGCATTCGTTAGGGTTCCACGCGAAGTAGTGACATGGGCATTGAGGAAGTTAGGAGTGGAGGAATGGTTGATCAGAGTAGTGATGACAATGTACGAGAGAGTGCGCACAGCTGTAAGGACGAAGGACTTCCTCATATGTGGCGATTTCAATTGTCACCATGCCAGTTCGCTGGGTGTGGGTACCTCTCTCACCAGCCATGGCATGGCTCCTCAGCAAAGGACTTCTGCGACTCACTGGGACTGACACAATCTGTCAATTTCCCGACCCGGATCTCAGTGAAAGGAGCATCTTCTCTTCTAGACATGGTTGTGACTAACGTAACTTCCCTGCAAATGTCTGCTGCTCTTCTTCTGCTCGAATCGGCTCATCTGATCATGTGCTTGTTAAAGTGGACATCTCTCTGACCATTCTCAGAGAGCCTCCTCAGCGTCGACAAGTCTGGCATTTCACTCAGGCCAACTGGCACGGTCTTCAAGCAGCCATACATCATCTGGACTGGTCTCCCATCTCTACCACCTGTGAAATCAACTCATCCTGGGAATTCTTCCAAAGTAAATTACTCTCTCTCATGCACAGATTTATCCCATCTCGTCTTCAGTTGTCATACACTTCCTCCCGTCCATGGTACACGGAATCTTGTGGTGATGCTGTTGCCCAGAAACATCTTGCCTTCGCCTCCTGGAAAGCAAATCCCATGGAAGGAAATCTCATTTCCTTTCACAAAGACCGAAACAAGTGTGTGTCTACTAGTGCTGTTCGCTAGATTCAAATCCCGTCTCGGAACCGTCTCGATAAATTTTCAATTTTCATAACGGGATCTCGGCTCGGCTCGGTTCCTGACAAAGTAATACATAAAAAAAATAAAAATAATAATAATAATAATAAGGCTTCAGAAATAATGGAATTTCATTACAATATATAAACAACAATGAAAAAAATTCATTTCTGATGTTGAGTACTTAAATTCCGACGCTATGACGGAATGACGCTATGAAAAAAAAAAATCGCTCGCTTTGCCAAGGGGCTCGCCCCCCCCCCCCCCCGTCCCCCCTCCCCTCCCCCGCCCGGCAATGCCGGGTACTTCTGCTTGTAAATTATAAAGCAGGCAGTGTAGTGATCACCACCCCCCCCCGCCCCCCCTCCTTATTTTGACTCTGTGACTAAAGTAAACGTAATCAATTTATCAGGCCTAAAGTGGAGATAAGATAACCAAAATACTTTCACATTCAAACCGTCAAACCAAACCCCCCCCCCCACCCCCCCCCCCCCGCCAGGCCCGAGTCCTTATCTTTTCACAATTGTTATCGCCATGCTGTCTTATCATATTCGTTATCTTAAACGCCAAGATAGAAACAAATTAACTAAAAAAGCCATTGAAAAGTTTGAATGTGAACTCATTCTGGAATCTTGAAGTTAATTCGTACAAAACGAACATTAAACTCATTTTTTCAGTCTAACACGATGGATAATGACAACATAAAGCAGAGCGAAAAGCGATGTCAGGAAATATAGTGTACTTTATATATTACGTTTTAGCGGTTGCCGAAGACGATAAGAAGAGGCCATTTCGTTAGGTACAAAAGGTTGTTTATTGTACAGGTATCTCCAGCATCTGCTAGCGAACGGAAGTCGTAACGGCTTATATAAAACCAAGAACCCTCTTCGGAGGGCGTGGCTCCAACAGCAGCGCGTGCATCATGACGACACAACCAAACGTCCGTGTGCATGGGTTCGACCAAACATTCGTAATGGTAACCGTCACATGCGGATAAGTTAACCGCGACAAGTGAATAAGTTAACCGCGACATGTGAATAAGTTAACCTCTACAACGTGTACAATCCGAAATGCATTATAGGCTTATAAATATGACTTAAGAAGTGCATTGTTTGTTGACAAGGGGAAAATCCTGGAACAGAGAGTTCACTTTATCTATCATCGTTTGTGTCAGTTCAGCTGCACTTGCGAAAAATGATGCTTGTGCAGAAGCAGAGTAATGAAAGCAAGGCTCAATAAATGCCTCTATTATGGAAAATATCTGCAAGAAGTTGGAATTTTAACCTGGATTTTTTTTACCGAGAAATTGCGTCAGTCAATTTATCTCGGGACCGTCCCGAGACCGTCTCGAAAGCCGAAACCGCCGGGGTTTCGTCCCGGTCTCGGATCGGTTGACAGCCCTAGTGTCTACCCTCAGGAGAGCCAGGAAACAATATCTCTCCATTCTCAAGACCGAACTCTCAAATATGTCTCCCGCTTCCAAATCCTGGTGGCTTCTGGTCAAATCTGTTTGTGGTGTTTGTTCCCCCCTCCAACCCCTCCCTTACCTCAAATGGCTACACATCTGACTCCGCACATGAAAAAGCTGAATGCCTCAACTCTGTGTTTGCCTCTAAATCTTGTGTCCCAAACCCATCCCTCTCTGTACCCACCGTACACAGTCATACCCAGCTGCACCTTGACTCTGTGTCCTTTCCTCCTGACAAGGTGGAAAAGTTTCTGTCAACCCTCGACTCTGATTCTGCAACTGGACCTGACGGCATCAGCCCACGGGTCCTAAAATCCTGTTCTGCCGCTCTTTCACTCCCTCTCTCTGTTCTCTTCACCCTCTCTTTTGTTCAAGGTCATCTGCCATCAGCTTGGAAATCAGCCAACATCACCTCTTTACACAAAAAATGTGCAAAAACAGATCCTTGCAACGACCAATCAGCCTTGTCCCAATTATCAGCATAGTCATGGAATCCATCATTGCTTTGGATATGAAATCCTTCCTCTTCTCCAATGGCTTGATCTCTGATCATCAATTTGGTTTCAGACCAGGTCACTCTACTCTGGACATGCTGCTACTGCTGTCTCAACAATGGATGAAGGTCCTCAATGCCAAAAAGGAAATTAGAGGTGTCTCCCTTGACATATCACATGAATGATCCCGGTGTGTACCCCGGTTTAGAATAGGTACACCGTACCCTGCGTATCGTAAGAGGCGACTAAGGGTTGGCGTCAGGAAGGGCATCCGGCCATAAAAACATTGCCTCAAAACAGGGAACCATGATTGTCATGGGGCCTGCAAGGCCAACCCCCGCTCTAGTGGGGAAAATGGCCTTAAAACGATCATTCATATTTTTTTTTCCCTTGACATATCACATGCCTTCGATACGGTCTATACCCCGCTCTGCTCACGAAACTCTCCTCTTTTGGTATCCATGGAAATCTCCACGCATGGCTGGGGGACTTCCACTCGAGTCGTAGTCAACGTGTGGCCCTGAATGGGTTTCTCTCATCTCCCCTTCCTGTTCAGGCTGGAGTTCCCCAAGGCAGTGTTCTGGGCCCTGTGCATTTTCTGGTCTTCATCAATCTCTCTGACTCTCTTGAAAATCCTCTCTATCTCTTTGCTGATGACTCCACACTCTGCCGCTCCATTCCTCATCCCTCAGATCGTCAGTTTGCAGCCTCCTCACTGTCTGCAGTCCTGGACAAAATCACAGACTGGTCAAACAAGTGGAACATGTCCTTTCAATCCTGACAAGCGGGCTAACCCCCGCTCTAGCAGGGAAAATGGCCTTAAAATGCCTGTTGTTTGTTGTTGTAGTCAAGGTCACGCAAAATGTGAATGAAAATTAGAAAGTAGACCTTGACACGAATGCAGAGAGGGAAAGAGAGAAAGAGGGAAAGAGAGAGAGAGAGGGAAAGAGAGAGAGAGAGAGGGAAAGAGAGAGAGAGGGAAAGAGAGAGAGAGAGGGAAAGAGAGAGAGAGAGGGAAAGAGAGAGAGAGGGAAAGAGAGAGAGAGAGGGAAAGAGAGAGAGAGAGGGAAAGAGAGAGAGAGAGGGAAAGAGAGAGAGAGAGGGAAAGAGAGAGAGAGAGGGAAAGAGAGAGAGAGAGGGAAAGAGAGAGAGAGAGAGGGAAAGAGAGAGAGAGAGGGAAAGAGAGAGAGAGAGGGAAAGAGAGAGAGAGAGGGAAACAGAGAGAGAGAGGGAAAGAGAGAGAGAGAGGGAAAGAGAGAGAGAGAGGGAAAGAGAGAGAGAGAGAGGGAAAGAGAGAGAGAGAGAGGGAAAGAGAGAGAGAGAGGGAAAGAGAGAGAGAGAGAGGGAAAGAGAGAGAGAGAGGGAAAGAGAGAGAGAGAGAGAGGGAAAGAGAGAGAGAGAGGGAAAGAGAGAGCGAGAGGGAAAGAGAGAGCGAGAGGGAAAGAGAGAGAGAGAGGGAAAGAGAGAGAGAGAGGGAAAGAGGGAGACTTGACTTTTACATCCTTTTATTACAAAAATATCAAAAAGTATATTTTGTAAAACGTATAAATACAACCATTTCACAAAGCATTTCACAAATCAGAGGTAAAAAAACAAGCAAAACCATTTAAAAGGGAACATTTACATGAAGACCATTAGTACATCAAGAAAGGGAACAGGAAAAAAATAATAAAGTGTTTTGCTCCTCACAAAGAAATCATATCGTGCTTGAGGAGTGATCAATCTGTGATCAGCACACCATTTTGCACAGAGCAAAGTGCATTATTCAATGCCCATATACTTTTGAAGATCAATACTTTATCCATATATGTATAGAAACCAAATTCTGTTTTAATCCGGGCAAAAACAAGTCCTTTAAAACAGGCCGGGAGGTTATCTGTACATCTTGTAGGATTTTCAATTTGCATTTTCCTCGTGCGATATATTGCTTTCTTTGCCATGGCAACGAGAAAGTTCGCTAGGGCCACTTCTATTTGGTGTGTGTTTGAGGCAAAGCAAAAAATGAAAGAATTCAAAGTAAAGTTTAAAGAAAGCTTCATGCACATTTCATGCAGCAAACCAAATAAAGGAATCAAGCGTGCACATTCAACATAAGCATGTGACACGGTCTCAAGAGCACCACAGAAGGGACAATGCTCAGATATTTCCGAAGAAAAAACATGCAAGAGCTTATTGGTGGGTAATACCCAATGTGCCAACCTCCACGACAGGTCGGCAGTTTTCTTTGGAATAAGTATGTGATAATAGGCTTTCCAGTTAGGTTGGAAGGGGTATTCTGTAGGCAAGCAATTGTGCCACTTCCTTGACTGCCAAGTTCCTAAGGAGGGCCGGATTGCTTTGACACAGGCCTGGTATATTGCACGATTTTCCAGACCTGCAGATCCAAAACGTATTTTTGGTAAATATTTTATTATTGTGCCACAATTCATTACATTGGGGGTGACTTCTAAATTTGGGAAACAGAGGCTTGGCTCACAAACAATTAGGCCATCACCAGTGCGAGGAGATTGCTCCCAGTGCACCTTAACTTTGCGATATACGCTAAGTATTTCGCATAGCACAGCAGATATTATGCGGTTTGACCGCATGCCAACTTTATTTGCAAGTGCTGCAGCACTTAACCATGTCCTTGTCTCAATCATTAGATCAGCAACGTGATGGACACCATTCTGAACAAAATAATCAATAAAAGAGCGTTCCGTTCTTATTCTTTTGAAGAGAGAGTTGTAGAAAAGAGGCTCTCTGAAAAACATCTCTTGGGTGTAGGAAACATAATCATGGTCGACCATGAAAACACGCCAAGCATTCAAAATTATATTGTAAAATGGTGGAAGCAAGGACAGATCAATACATTTCATGTTCATTAGGAATAGACCAAATGAATAGTCTAGCATGCCGGCTTGACGGAGGAGGAGGAGAGCAGTGGACCTCCAGGCTAGGTCTGATGGACCATAGAGAAGCCGCCAGATTGAGGCAATGCCAAATGCCATAGCCCTGCATACGATGTCCACAAGACCATGCCCACCTTCCTCTAAGGGAAGATTCAAGATCTCTGGACGAAGCCAATGTTTTCCACTCCAGAAGAAGTTTATTATTGTCTTCTGTATATTCAGCAGAAAGCGTTCAGGAGGTGGAATGGCTTTGATTCTGTGCCACAGTATAGATGCTGCTAGGTTGTTTATGACCAGGACTCGTCCCCGGTATGAAAGCAAAGCCAGCAAACCTTTCCATTTCCGCAGCTTTTGTTCGAGAGAGTCAGCGAGACCCTCCCAATTTTTCGCTTGTGTTGCTTCATCACCGATGTAAACACCAAGGTACTTCATTCCGTTGAGGGACCAGGTGAGGTGTTTCGGGAGGACAGGCATAGGGCGCTGGCATGGGCCCATCCACATCGCCTGGCACTTGTTCCAGTTTACCAAAGCTGAAGAAGCTGAACCATAATAGTCCAAGCAATCCACCAGTTTCTTTATCTCATCACTATTATGTACGATGGCGCAAATATCGTCAGCATATGCAGAGACTTTCACAGGCCTTGTGAGCAAATTTTTGCATCCGGTTAGGATGCTGCGGACTTTGATTAAAAGAGGCTCAATGGTTAAAGAGTACAGAATACCAGATAAAGGACATCCCTGACGGATACCCCTTCCAACCTTTACAGGTGAAGTTAGCTCAGAGTTTACTCTGAGTATTGAGGAAATGCCATTATAGAGCAGTTTTACCATGGAAAGAAAAACAGGACCAAGTCCAAAACACTCCAGCACCTTGAAAAGATATACATGACTTACACGGTCAAAAGCCTTCTCTTGGTCAAGCACAATCAAACCAAGATTGTCATTTTTTATTTTACACACATCCCAAAGATCTCTTAATAAAAAAATGTTGTCGTGTATCTGTCGGTTAGGGATACAGAAAGACTGATCACTTTGAATCAACGATTCTAGGAGTGGGGCGATGCGTCGAGCTAGAACTTTAGAAAATATTTTATAATCTGAAGTTAGGAGAGAGATTGGACGCCAATTATCAATGAGCTGAGGGTCTCCTTTCTTTGGTAATAGACTAATGACTGCTCTACGGCAGCTCATCGGCAAGTCACCACAACGTAATGAACTATTAAAGACCTCCAATAGTTCTGGGCCTAATAAGGGCCAAAAGGATTTATAAAACTCTATTGGGAGGCCGTCCAACCCAGGAGATTTACCCGTAGGTAAAGAAGCAAGGGAAAGTGTAAGCTCTTCCAAGGAAAGTAAGGAGCCAAGCTGATCCCTTTGAGCAGCACTTAGCATGGGTAAGTCAGATGTGAAGTAACTTATTGAGCCATCGTCAACATCATTTGCCATAAACAGGTCTGAAAAGAAGTTATAGACCTCCCTCTTTATATTATCTTGTGACGTCACAGTGTTACCAGTTGAGAGCTTTAAGGTTTCAATTTGCCTTTGATTGGTAGTCTTTTTATCAAAATGGAAAAAAAATTTGGTCGGTGCATCTAAATTATATAGCTGATCCATCCGTAGACGGACCATTGCACCTTTTGCTTGGTATTCGACCAGGCTGTTTAGTAGAGTCTTCTTTTCCATAAGCAAATGATTATTTGTTCTATTGGGGCTATTTGCCACATCAGTTTGCAACTTCATTATTTCCTTTTCTAGTGTGAACCTCTCCCTTTTTACACTGAAAGAAGAGAAGTAATTAAACTGTTGGCAAAAGACAGCGATCTGCGCCTTTGCGTAGTCCCACCACAATATCGGGTTATCAAAATTATTCTTTCTTTCTTTGAGGCTAATCCAAAACACTTTGAAAGCTTCACAAAAAGCAGCATTTTCCAGCAACATGACATTGAACTTCCAATATGGGCTGCCATGTTGCTGCAGAGCAAGCTTAAAGGACAAGGTTACAGCCAGGTGATCAGAAAAAAGAGAAGGCACAATATCAGATTTCAATATCTTGTCAAGCATTACAGTATTGACATAAATTCTGTCTAACCTGGCTAGTGTGTGCATCTGAGACGTACATCTAGACCAAGTAAACTGCCGTTGCATAGGGTGCTGAATACGCCAGACATCTATTAATCCCGTCGTCTTGATGATTTTCTCCAAAGGTATGGCAGATCTAGGATGTGGCTCCGCACTGTTTCTATCTAACGCAGGGTCAAGAGTGCAGTTGAAGTCGCCACTCATTATAAAAGAGCAATTTAAGTCAATTGTACTCAGAAGATCTTCTAGCTTTAGAAAGAAGTTTTGCCTTTCAGCATTCTTACAGGGGGCATATATGTTTACAAAAACAAAGATTTGATTATTGGCAGTGAATTGAAGACAAGCCAGATGTCCGGGAATTATTTCATTATATTGAACTTGTGTGAGTGTTAATGAGGAGGAGACAAAGAAAGCAATTCCAGCAGTGAGACAATTGATATCACTGAAGAACCACTGGCCCTTCATTAGCCTTCTCCATTGGGCTTGGCCATTCAGATCTCCATGCGTTTCTTGCAGTAACAAGACATCCAGGTGCAAACGCCGGGTCAGATCTTTTACCTGAACTTTGCGTTCTAAACTAACACCACCGTTAATGTTTAGACTACCAAAACTAACACTCATTCTTTCGGAAAAAGAAAGAAGATAAATAACTAAATAGATCAAAAAACCCATGGGGACCTCATTTACGAAGCTCCTGCCGAGCTTTCTGGATCATTTTTCTTAGCCGGTGCTTCTGAGCATCAGTGAAATTTGGAGTGTCAGGGTTGTGCACAATTTCCTTCAATTTAAAAATCAACATCTGCAGATCAGGGAAATGATCTTTCAGTTCAATGTTCCTTTTCCGATAGGAATCTCTCAAAAAGTCCTGAAGCTCGTCATCCGAAGGGCTGTTTACAGCCTTTAGAATCTGAGAGGACTCCTCTTGACCCTCACCATCAGATTCCTCATATGGGGAATCAATTGGTGTTTCAGCTTCCTGGCGCACATCACATGATTGCTCAGTTTCAATAAAGTAAACTTCTTCAGGAACGTTTTGTGCCAGAGTCACATTTGAAACTTCTTCGGGATGCGAGGTGGGGGGCTCCAAGCATGTTTGTGACATGACCACCATGCTCGATTCAAGGATGTCACTCTCCTCCAGTGGATTTAAATTATCCTCTTTTATTCTCTCTGTGCCCTTATTTTCCTCATTTATTCCTTTTTTAGGGGGAGATTTTAAGTGCTTTTCCTCCTCTTGCGATTGACAGGAGGAAGCTGCACAATGAACGTCCTCGTGTGAGATGACACTGTCTGAAGGATCAGCGACACTCACTGGGATTGGAAAGTTAGAATCCACTTTTTCCTTGATGATGTTTGTACTAGTGGAGGTGTCCTTTTCCTCCAATAAGGCAAACCTGTTTTCACATTGAAATCCAGTGATGGAGTTTTCACTGATTTGCCTTTTCCCAGAAGGTGACGCACTTCTTACAGCCGATTTACGTTTTTTTACTTTGGAAACGGTGACAAACCCCTCATTTGCGCTGTCCATTGGTTCAACGGGAGGGGGCGTGTCCACTTGTTTACCTGGTTTATCCTGCACATTTGTCGAGCAGGAAACGTTAACATTAATCTGCGAGTCATTGTTTCCCGTTTCGACCATGTTAGGCTGTTCCTTCTGATTGCGGCAAAACCGTTTCATATGTCCCACTGCACCACAACCAAAGCACTTTAGGGTGTCGGTGGTGATGTATACTTGATAATCACGGCCATTTGTCGTGAATTTTAAAGCAACATTCAAGGAGGGATATTCCTTTTTGAGAACCATAAAGACCTGCCTACGGAAACTCATCACGTGACTGACACGTTCATCCTTACAGCCCAAAGGGAGCATTATTAATGGGGACACACATTGCCCATATCGCTGCAGCGCTGCAAGGATTGTATCGGTATCGAGAAATGGTGGTGCATTTGAAATAACCACTTTCTGAGCAGGAGTATCCAAGGGATAAACCATAACAAAGTGTCCGGAGTCGAGGGACAAACCTTGTTGTACGATGAGAGCAATGTGCTCTACATCGGACACAAACACGATAACCCGTTTGTTCATACGCGACGCCGCACGTACCTTATCAAACCCGATCATGTTCCCGATCGTGAGAACAATAGCTTCGACTGTAATACCCTCGGGTGGAGAACACGCAATGCCATGCTCACGTGATAATTGCTCAAACGCTGCATATCGCTGCGAGTGAGCAGCCGCCATGTTTGGACACACGAGGCTCGACCTCGTCCTCCCAGCTCGGGAAGAAGAAGTTAGTAATGTACTCCGACTTTCCCAGCTTAGGGAAAGGGAGCGTTAAAAAAACAAACTAAGGAAATATAAGCGGGAAAAAAGGTTTGAAGTGAAGAAAATAAGTCGGGGGAAAAAACAACAGGGAACCGCCCAAAAACGGCGATTACCTTAACCTGCACAATAAGTGTGCTCTATGGCTCTCTCTCTCGTCTCAATATAGAAGGGGAAACACAGGGAAGCTTTACAAATAGAAACAAGCACACGAAGGAGCGAAATGGGGGGGAGGAGGGGTGGAACAAACAGCCAAGACAGAGCACTCACGACACGAAGCGAGCAGACGCCATGACACTGCACCCAGCGCACCGACAGCCGATAGGTGGCGACAGAGAGGGAGAGAGAAAGAGAGAGAGAGAGGGAAAGAGAGAGAGAGAGGGAAAGTGAGAGAGAGAGGGAAAGAGAGAGAGAGGGAAAGAGAGAGAGAGGGAAAGAGAGAGAGAGAGGGAAAGAGAGAGAGGGAAAGAGAGAGAGAGAGGGAAAGAGAGAGAGAGAGGGAAAGAGAGAGAGAGAGGGAAAGAGAGAGAGGGAGGGAAAGAGAGAGAGAGAGGGAAAGAGAGAGAGAGAGGGAAAGAGAGAGAGAGAGGGAAAGAGAGAGAGAGAGGGAAAGTGAGAGAGAGAGGGAAAGAGAGAGAGAGAGAGGGAAAGAGAGAGAGAGGGAAAGAGAGAGAGAGAGGGAAAGAGAGAGAGAGAGGGAAAGAGAGAGAGGGAAAGAGAGAGAGAGAGGGAAAGAGAGAGAGAGAGAGGGAAAGAGAGAGAGGGAGGGAAAGAGAGAGAGGGAGGGAAAGAGAGAGAGAGAGAGGGAAAGAGAGAGAGAGAGGGAAAGAGAGAGAGAGAGGGAAAGAGAAAGAGAGAGGGAAAGAGAGAGAGAGAGGGAAAGAGAAAGAGAGAGGGAAAGAGAGAGAGAGAGAGGGAAAGAGAGAGAGAGAGAGGGAAAGAGAGAGAGGGAAAGAGAGAGAGAGAGAGGGAAAGAGAGAGAGAGAGGGAAAGAGAGAGAGAGGGAAAGAGAGAGAGAGGGAAAGAGACTTTGACTTTTAAACTCTTTTTATTATAAAAGTATAAAACAAGAGTACCACCAAAAGCAATTCATCCAGGAAAATCAGTAAAATCATAGCAATCCCAGAAGGAAAAAACAATCGGTGCACTGCAAACCAAGCGACAGAAAAGGTGCAAATACCAAAAAAAACACACGAGGAGAAAATCTAGGCATAATTTCTAAACTAGGCATAATTTTATATGTACAAATTTACAATCGCATCTGCAACCCTGAGGAGAGACTTAAGAAAGAAAGAGTAGGTCAAGACCAGGGGGGGAAAAACGCCGGCAAGGAGAAGCATGGAACAGTGTATAAGAAACACCCGCACTGTATTATACAGAAATTAACAATTTGTTATCATGGACCTCACAAATCCCTCCAACACACCAGACAGACTTTTGACTTTTTGTGTCCTTTTATTATAAAAGTATAAAACCAAAGTATTCCAACTCCACTTCACATACAAATCACAACCTCATTTCCAATGCATTTGCACAAAACACCCCCCATGCCCCATAACTCTTCAAACACAAGAAGGTTCCCCATGTTTACATGATAAGCATGTTCGAGCTTTATACGTGCTGACACCATCCCGATGAAACAAAAAAGTGCATTTTCATTTTTTCCACTACCTAATCTGGCTTTTCTGGTTTTATAAATTGCAAGCTTAGCAATTCCAAGCAAAAAATTCAAAAGAAAAATCACAGAGTTTTCCCTAGTATTACATGCAAGTCCATAAACAAAGATTGTAACAGAAAAAACAATTTTGAATTTACAAAAGATTCGGCTCAGATACAGAAACAGAGATGACAATCTCTTGCACTCAATAAACGCATGATACAAATGTTCAACATTACCACAAAAAGGACATAAATTAGACACAGCAGGGTTAAACTTCTGAACTAACACCTGTGTGGCCAGGGCGTGATGGACCAGTCTCCAATTTAGGTCTCCTGTACGTCCAACAGTAGGACTCCTGTACATTTCATCCCAATTTGGAGTGAGAAATGCTCCTGCAGGTAAAGACTCTTTCCACTTGTTCCTTAAGGGTGCTGCACAGCCCGGTAAGCACACCTCCAGACAAATTCTATACATTGCCCTTTTTCCCATGATGTGGAACACACTGGATTCTTCGCTGTGAGAGGAAAACACACCATGTTGTTCCTGGGCAGTGACTGAGAGTTCAGGGAAGGTTAAACGAAAGTCTACTTCTTCATTTACCCCATTCCACCCAATGTTTAAATCTAAAAAAGTCTGGGATACAATCTTTATGACCCTGCTCACTATTCTAATTGAACGCAAGCCAATTTTTCCAGAAACAGTGCTGGCAGACAACCATCGCTTTAAGGATAGCTCCATAAGATCTCGCACTTTATTAATCCCATTGTTCGTAAAATGTTCCATAAAAGCTCGGCTGGTAGATACTTCAGCGAATAGTGAGTTTTGGAACAATGGCTCATGCACAAACCTCCTGGGATCATAAGAGATCTCCAACCGCTGCACTCCTAGAGCTTGCCAGGCGTTCAGGAGAGACCGATGAAATGCAGGGAGCCGAGCTCTGTCGACCTGTTTCAAGTCCATAAGGAAAAGTTCCCGGTCATAGTCCATTCCACCTACTTGCCTGAGCAACGTATTCGTGAGAGGACGCCAGGGCACAACCTCGCTATACAGCAGACGTTTTATTGTCATTAGCCGAAAAGCCATTATTCGACTCGGGATGTGCACCAGGTTTTGACCACCTGAATTACGTGGTCTACACAGCACATCTGGCTTAAGCCAGTGGTGGCCTCCCCAGAAGAAGTCAACTAGACCCCTCTGAATGTTGGTGATCAGAGCTTGAGGAGGCTGGAGTGCTATGATCTTATGCCATACGATTGGAAGCACCAGGTTGTTTATTATCATTACCCGTGCGTTAAGTGACAAGATATGGAGCATCCCTTTCCACTTTGATAGTTTCTGCTTAATGTTATCTAAGAAACCATCCCAGTTTTTCTTCATATAGCTTGCAGTTCCCAAATGGATGCCTAAGTATTTAAACCCATCCGTTTTCCATAACATTCCTCCTGGAAGAGTTGGGGGAACCATATGTGAAGCCTGTGACCCCGATAGGGTATCTGGGTACAGAGAAAGAGCTACACTTTTGTTCCAATTTACTCTTGCTGATGAAGCAAGTTCAAATTTGGCAAAACACCGGGATAGCTCAAAAACATCTTCCTGGTTTTTAACCACAACACACAGGTCATCTGCATATGCTGATGTAACAATTTTGGAATTGTTTGACAAGGACAAACCAGATAAAGTGGTACGAAGGAGAGCCAGTAAGGGTTCGATGGACAGTGTGTACAACATGCCTGACAGTGGACAGCCCTGACGGACGCCACGCTGAAAGGGGAAAGGACGACACAGACTATTATTTACTTTTAGCAGGCATGATACATTATTGTATAAAAGTTTTATGCAAGAAATGAATTTTTCTCCAAATCCTGCTTTCGTAAGAACTGCAAACAGAAAAGAGTGATCCACACTGTCAAAAGCTTTCTCCTGGTCAAGGAGTAATAACCCAAAAGCATGCGACGCAGTTTGACCGATAGTAATCAAGTCTCGAACCAAGAAAATACTGTCATACATGGATCGTTCAGGTATGCAATACGTTTGGTCATTCCCAACTAAGAACGAGATGACCTTTTTGAGACGCATTGCAAGCATTTTTGACACAATCTTGTAATCAGTATTTAACAATGACACAGGCCGCCGGTTTGTAATCTGCTGCAAATCCCCTTTCTTGGGAAGAAGACATAAGACAGCTCTTCTGCAGCTCAAGGGCAATTCCCCCTGATTTAGGCTCTCGTGAAAAATCTCAATTAAAGCAGGACCCAGAACATTCCAAAAAACTTTGTAAAATTCAGCAGGAAGTCCGTCAATTCCGGGGGCCTTGCCGTTTTCGAGTTGTTTCACTGCTGTTGTGAGCTCCTCCAGAGAAATGTCACATTCCAGTTGGAGTTGCTGCTCTTCAGAAAGAGATGGGAGAAGTTCAATTATCTCATTTGCCATCGTTTTATCCACCGTTCTTGGAGTAAACAAGTTTGAGTAAAACTCTTGCAGTGAATGTTTAATGTCACTTTGGCGAGTCAGAACACCGTCGGGAGAGCGTAGACTCTGAATCTGCCGAGAAGTGTTGGCAGCCTTCTGCATTTTGAAGAAATCTTTGTTTGGAGTCTCGAGGTGTATTATGCTCATCCGCAGGTGAATCATTGCTCCCGCCGCACGCTCTTTGACCAGTTCGGCCAGCAGGGTCTTTTTTTCTATCAGCTGCTGATATTGGTCACTTCCCCAAGATGTTCCAGCTTCTTGTTCATATTTAAGTACATCTGCTTTTAGAGCACTTATCAACCCAGACGTATTACTAGTGGCATACGAGCAATATTGTTGGCAGAAAATCCGAATTTGTGACTTGGTACAGTCCCACCACTGTCGCATATTGACATAGGAACACTTTTTCTTTTCTAATCCTTCCCATACCAGTCTGAAGGCATTTTTAAAATGTTCATCTTGTAACAATTTCACATTGAAATTCCAGTGTGCACTCTTACAGCAATGACCAGGTAACATACAATCCATTGCAATCATATGGTGATCAGAAAAGCCAGATGGAGTTATACATGTTCTCTTAACCAGATTCACCATTCCTTGGTTCACGTACAATCTGTCCAGTCGACCCATGGTTAACTGGTTTTTTGCACAGCACACCCATGTATATTGACGGGTGTTTGGATTTTGTAATCGCCATACATCTCTAAGTTTGTATTTTTTCACAAGTTGTGCCAAGGACTTTGCACTGGGTGGATGTGGCTCAGGAGTGTTCCTGTCCAGTCGAGGGTTGAGTGTGCAATTATAGTCTCCCCCCATACAAATTAAACAAGTCAAATCAACAGTGCTTAAACAATCCGCTAATTTTGGAAGAAATAGAGCCCTTTCAGCGCTGTCACTGGGGCAATATACATTAATAATGCTAACCTTTTGATTGCTGCTAATAAAATCCACCACCATCAAGAAACCCTTACAAATCTCTCTATAGTGAATCTCGGATGGTTGAAGGCGAGGATGCAAGATTATTGCCACCCCCGCTTTAGCTTCTTCAACCGCACTGGAGAAAACATGGCACCCTTTAAACATTCTGCGCCACTCGTCTTCACAAGATTCGTTAATGTGTGTCTCTTGTAACATGAAAATATCAATCTTTTCTTTCTCAAATAGTTGTAACACCTCCAGACGCCGCATACAGCTGCGGCCTCCGTTTATGTTGAGAGACGTTACCTTCATTTATTCTTTATTAATTTTCCTCCTCTTGGAGTTCTTTTCCTGCCTTAGTGGCACACTTTCTCAACCGCTGAAATTGAGGTTCTGATATCCCAACTTGCTGGGGTTCACGAATCATGTTTCTAGTAGTTTTTAGAAAAGCATGTAGGTTTGGGAAATAATCCTGAATTCTGACATTCCTTTTCCTGAAGGATTCATCGAGGAATTTTTTAACTTCATCTTCTGTAACTACAGTGTCCCCATCCCCATCCTCTTGGGCACAAAACCCACTACCTGACGAGGTAGAGTAGGGTTCATCAAAATCAAACGCATCATCTTTGTCATTCTCTTCCTGATGCAAACTTATTTCTGAGGCACAAATCTCCCCAGGATCAGAAACATGGATATCGTTTTCATTCATGTTTAGCTGCTCATCGTCATATGCAGCTTCCTTCTTATCATCCCTTTTATTTTGTTCGAAACGTGTAGGCTTACAGGTTTCCTCTGAGGGGCTGTCCAACTTATCTGTTTTATCATTACACCTGGCCATCCCTGCACCCACCTCTGTGACCATTACATTAATGTCATGTAAGACATCAGGGTTATCAATATCCCCACTTGTGTCCTCCTGAGATGCGCGAGGATTCTCGATGTCTATATCACACTCAGAACCCTCAAACAGTTCGGCAAGTGGTGCAAACGAATTGCTTAGATTTAAACCCGGTGCCGGTTCAGTTTGCAATCCCACACAGGTATTCTCTACACAAGCTCCATCTTGCAAGCTCGGCGACACGTTTGACACAACAAGTACCTTACTTTGCACTGTGCTTGCATCCTTCACGACGGGACATGAACGTTTATGTCCTTTTTTACGAACCACTGTTGCGAACCCTTCCATATTGTCATCCGTACAGTCCTGTACAGTAGGAGAGGGATCAACCACGTTTGTCACACCAGCAGGTAGGGAGGAGTGGTCTGTTTCCTGTTCACCCATTGGTTGTGGGGAGGGGTCTACCATTCCACGTATCTCAGTAGGTGAGGGGGAGAAATCAACTGTTTCCCGATCACCATTAGGTCGTGGGGAGGAGTCTACCATATCATCCGCCCCATTAGGTGGGGAGGGAGGAGAATCTGCAATCACCTGGTCTCGATTTTCTAATGGTCTCACCAAACCGGGACAGGAACTCTTTACGTGTCCGTAAGCTCCACACCCATAGCACGTCATGACGTCCGTGGAGGCATACATTCTATAAGTATGGCCATTAATCTTTGCATGCAAAACTACATTGAGCTTTTGCACATTTTCGGGCAATATCATGTAAACGACCCTTTTAAAAGTCATCACGTGTCGAAATTCACCCCTTGCCGAGTGTATCGGTACCATTGTCACTTTTGATACGATCGTACCGAACTTGCTCAATTGAGCACACAAGTCCTCACCTTTAACAAAGGGAGGGGCATTAGACACATTGACCCTCACTGCAGGTGTATCTAATGGGGAAACCACTAGAAACATGTCGGGTTCTATGAGAAGGCCTTGCTCCACAACGGAGTTCACCATGTGCACCTCCGATACAAACACAACAACTTTCTTGTTCATTCGAGAGGCTGCACGGATATTATGTGAGCCGACGCTTTTTCCAATTGCTAGAAGCACTTGCTCCATCTTTACCTCACTCGGAGGGTCGCACACCAGCCCATGCTTGCGAGTGAGCGACTCGTACATGCTATTCCTCAAACAATCGTTTGCCATAGCGAACGTAAATTAAATAAATAAAGGGTGAGAAATCAAAAAAAAAAGATACCAACCACAAGCAACACCGGCAAGTGGAGGTAAAACCAAAAACTAATGGACTAGGTACAAGAACCGTTTAGAGCAGCGAAACACCGCTGCCTGGACTAGGAAAAACACGGCAAAATGGAGGCCAGGCCTCAAACCCGGAGGTTCGAAAAGAGGCAACCGAACACCACCTACCGTGTGCGCTCTCTCCCTCTCTCTTGTCTCAACAATGAAAGGACACACAGGGGAAACTTTACAAGTATAAACAAGGACACAAGGGAGCGAAATGGGGGATAGGAAAACCAACCAACACGACAGAGAACTCACAGCTCAACATGCACAGCCACCATGCTGCCACACCCACGCATGACTCACCAACGACCAGCAGGAGCGCACGAGAGAGAGAGAGAGAGAGAGAGAGACAGAGAGAGAGACAGAGACAGAGAGAGAGAGAGAGAGACAGAGAGAGGGAGAGAGAGACAGACTTTTGTATCTTTTTATTATAAAAGTATAAAACCATTCCACAAAGCAGTGTTAAACCAAGCAACGAGTTCAAAGAAACATTGTATAAGGATCATAAACACACCAAAAAAGAACAAAGGATATTCAAAAGAAATCAGCAAGTATAAAAATTTTACCAACCAAAGGTGAGGACACAAACAGAAACCACAAACAATTTTAAAGGAAATGCTCACACAAGAACTATGAACACATCAAGAGCAAATTAAGCGTTTGATTAAATAAAGTGAAAAATTGAGAAAGGGAAAGAGAGGGGGGGAGAGAGAGAAGGGGAGAGAGAGAAGAGGAGAGAGAGAGGGGGAGAGAGGGAGGGGGAGAGAGAGAGAGAGAGACTTTTTTTTTCTTTCTTTTTTTTCTTTTTTTTTAATTGGTGATCCCAATGCGATCCAAATGGACAGACCAGGAGACAAACCTCGCACAACCAGTAGCCGGGAGCGACAGAGCATCCGTGTCCTTCCCAACCGTGTTCCTTTCTGAATGCACCATGTAACACGTCACCATGTTCACTGCTGGAGGAATGTTTGTGAACGCATTACATCATAACACTTTTCAGATATGTTTTCCTTGATGAACTTGGGGACTTGTGAGCCACTCCAGAGGTGTTGAAAAAAGGCCGATCGTAATGGGCAGGTGCTCCATCTTGGAGGTGCGCCATCTTGCAGGCACGCAATGTTGCAGGTTATTCATCTTGCAGGTCATCCATCTTGCAGGTGCCCCATCTTGTAGGTTCTCCATCTTACAGATGCTCCATTTGTATGAAGCTTTGGAGTTGCAAGCTTTCTGGGGCTACAGCGGTGATCAGTTCACTCATTTACCCCCGGGTCGAGCTGTAACCCCCCCCCCCCCCCCCACAAATTTGGAGAGAGAGAGGGGGAGAGAGAGAGAGAGAGAGAGAGAGAGAAACATTCGACATTTGTCCCCGTTTGTTGCCAGGAAAACATTGTTCACAGTGAAAACCCAAAAAAACAATTCAAGGCGATGGCTGTACAAGTTTAAAATGGGAGACAAGATAAATCATAAATTCATTGCAAGAGAACCATCAGCCAGTTGACATAAGGATGCCTTGACACACCACCGTTGTGAGAACACTGTGCAATCATTCGATTGAAACTCAAGATTTACACGCGATGTGACGAAGGCTTTAAAGAGGTGAACAGCATCATCAGTAGAATTACAGGCATTTTGCATCCTGTGTTTTCTCGACAAGTATATGGCAAGTTTTGCTTCAGAAGACAAATAGTTGGCTAAAAGGCACTCATCTTTACACAGGCGGGAAGTGGTGAAACCGAAGATAAAAACACAATGCGTAAAAATTAGGCCAAGCCCCCGGACCACACGCGATAAAACTGTAAAAAGGGGTGCCAACCGAGGACAATCAACAAAAATGTGAGAAATGGTTTCCGTCGCACCGCAAAACGGACATAATTCCGTGTTATCGGAACATATGCGATGCGATAAAACATTTGATGGTAAAATGTAGTGCGCCAGCCGCCATTGTAAGTCTCCGGAGCGCTTGGCGATGGGGGCCTTGTACATAGTAAGCCAATTGATGGTGGTGAAAGGAGTGGTCCGGAACATTCTCCCCCAGTGCGCTTGCGGTTCTGCGGGTCTATCATGAACAAGGGTTAAAACACACAAAGCATAAACACAAGATTTCTCCATCAAATGAAAAGAGGTGAAGCCCTGAAAATGAAGTAGAAGTCTAGGAAAGAGAAATTCGGATAAAGAAGGGCTAGCTTCCGCCTGTGGGGCCCATTTTAGCCCGGTTCCCTTGAAAAAATGCAGGATCACAGAAAAGATCCTTCCTATGACTCGAATGGATCAAACTCCGGTGGCTACAGCAATGTCAGCAGCTGGCTTCCATTTGTAAGGAAAAGGGGTTCTGAGATGTTTGACCTTGATGCATCCAACGTCGATAAACTTTTGCATAAAAGCACGGTTACTGCAGACCCCTTCAAATATGGGGTTTAGAAAGATGGGCTCGTTTAAAAACAGCTCAAGAGAATAGTTCCTGTTGTCACGGCGAACAGGAACCGCTTGCCATGCCTTCAGCATACTCCTATAGAATAGAGGAACTGGTGTTACATCAACTTTCGTGGTGTCTATAAGGAACAGTTCTTGGTCGTAGTTGAGTTTCCCTGCTTGCTGAAGCAGGCAGTGAGCCGACGCTTTCCACGAGACGTCGGTGTACAGCAGCCTACGAAGTGAAAGGAGGCGAAAAGCCATCACTTTGCTAGAAACAGCAATCAGTCCATGTCCTCCTTGAGCAGCAGGCAGGCTGAGCACACCAGGTCGAAGCCAGTGCTTACCTCCCCCAAAAAAGTCGATAAAAGTAGCTTGTAGCTTTTTGAGAACGAGATCTGGGGGCTGCAGTGCCATTAAAACATGCCAAAGCATTGATGCCGCAAGATTATTTATAACAAGGGTTCGGCCTCGATAAGAAAGTTGACAAAGTAAACCCCTCCATTTCAGCAACCGTCTCTCAGTTTTGATTATAAGAGACTCCCAGTTTTTAAAAATGAAGTTTCCAGGGCCAAGAAAAACACCGAGATAAAGGATTCCATCCCTTGTCCATTCAAGTTGTTCGGGCAGAGTTGGAGGAATGGCTCCATTTTGTGGACCAAGGTAAAGAGCACTGCTCTTCTTCCAATTGACCTTTGCAGAGCTTGCCAAACTAAATTCATGGACACATTGGACCAAGGCTGAGACATCTTCATCCGAATGAACGATTACGCAAAGATCGTCCGCATAAGCGATCACCTTAACTGGGTGCGCCGTTGGTTGCGGAAGGAAACCGAGAAGACGTGCACGCAAGCGAACAAGCAAAGGTTCAAGTGCGAGGGAGTACAGGAGGCCAGACAAAGGACATCCTTGGCGAATGCCTCTACTGGCCGGGAAAGGTGGACATAAAATATTGTTAACCTTGAGTAGACTAAAGATATTATTATACAGTAACTGTACGTGAGAGATAAAATTTTCTGGAAACCCAAACCCACGTAAAACCGAAAAAAGATAAAAGTGATCAATGGTGTCAAAGGCCTTTTCTTGGTCTAAAAAAACCAAACCAACATTTCTTTGTTTAAGATCACAGATATCAATTAAATCACGCACGATAAAAATACTGTCATGTATTGTCCTTTTCGGAACACAGTAGCATTGATCGGGGTGTATGATGTCGCCAATCACGGGCCTGAGCCGGTTGGTAAGAGCCTTGGAGAAAACTTTGTAATCCGTACAAAGCAGTGAGATGGGACGCCAATTTTGCGGTTGCTGGAGGTCTCCTTTCTTTGGGACCAGGGCGAGTACCGCCCTACGACAGCTTAGCGGCAGTAAGCCTAATCGTAGGCTGTCAACCAAAACTTCGAGTAACTCTGGTCCCAGGAGGTCCCAGAAAGCTTTGTAAAATTCTGCAGGTATCCCATCCAAGCCAGAGGCCTTACCTGAAGGTAAGGTTTGTAAAGCAGCATGGAGTTCTTCCATGGTTAGCTCCTTGTTCAGTTGCAGGCACGCAGACTCCGACAAGGTGGGTAAGGAGGAAGTCAAGGATCCCGTGATCTTGTTATCGATTCCCTTAGCGCGATACAGGTCAGAGAAGTAGTTCTTGAGGGAATACCTGATGTCTTTTTGATCGTGCGTTATTCTTCCTTCCTTCGTCCTTACTGAAGTTATCTGCTGACCTCTCTTAGTTCGGACTTCCAGTGCAAAAAAGAACTTGGAGGAGGTATCCAAATGACGCAGGTTCTCCATTCGGAGACGAATCAGCGCTCCTCTAGCTTGCTTTGCACATAGATCAGCAAGAAGAGCTTTTTTCTTCGCCAGCAGAGAGTTCGTTCTCTCAGTACTAGAAGCCAAGAGGTTGGATTGCAAGGATAATATTTCCTTGGCAATCAGGGATTGAAGGGCAGAGTTGTGTTGAGTACGATAAGCTCCATATTGTTGGCAAAACAATCTCATCTGTACTTTGGCATTGTCCCACCACTGCCCAAAGCGGGGGAAGGATGGTTTACGTTGGAGCAAGGCCCTCCAGAATGCATGAAATGCATCAACAAACATTTTTTCTTCCAAAAGGCTCACATTAAAGGTCCAGTAAGCAGCACCACGATTCCGAACTGGTAGGCAAGCACAAAGCGTAACCATGTGATGATCTGAGAAGCCACTCGGGACAATGTCCGCGCCACTCACGATATTCAGAAAAATACTGTTAATATAGAACCGGTCCAGTCTTGCGAGCGAGAGGCGACTCTTTGAGCACCGACACCACGTATATTGGCGGACAGAAAGATTGCGGATTCTCCACACGTCAACAAGGGAGAACTTGGACAAGGATCTTAACAGAGGCACTGCGCTTGCTGGGTGAGGCTCCTCTCCATTACGATCAAGGGCAGGGTCCACGGTACAGTTAAAATCTCCACCCAAACAGACAAGTCCATTAAAATCAATGTGCATGAGAGATGTTTCCAACATAGTATAAAAGGCAAGTCTTTCTGTGCTATCACTAGGTGAGTAAATGTTCAGTACCGTGTGTTTAAAACCATTGTGTGTAAAAGTGACTGAAATTAAATACCCTTTGATTATGTCATTAAAAACTATATGAGAGCTACAGAAGGAAGGCTGTAAATAGACAGCTACCCTAGCCCTTGGGTGTTCCAGACTACTAAAAAACCATTTTCCTTTCATTATCCTTTGCCACTCCCCCATACAAGAGGAACTACATCTTGTCTCTTGTAGAAGTAGAATATCGATGCGATTTTCCTTAACAAACTGTTTAACTTCAATTTTCCTTAGGGAAGAACGTCCCCCATTAATATTCAAACTGGCGAAGGAGAAAGCCATGATATAAGGGTGTATATAAACGTGTCAAACAGCTTGGCTGGGCTACATCTGCAG
>NC_136267.1:56899923-56902423 GCF_964187855.1 Myxine glutinosa
AGCAAGGACAGATCAATACATTTCATGTTCATTAGGAATAGACCAAATGAATAGTCTAGCATGCCGGCTTGACGGAGGAGGAGGAGGAGAGCAGTGGACCTCCAGGCTAGGTCTGATGGACCATAGAGAAGCCGCCAGATTGAGGCGATGCCAAATGCCATAGCCCTGCATACGATGTCCACAAGACCATGCCCGCCTTCCTCTAAGGGAAGATTCAAGATCTCTGGACGAAGCCAATGTTTTCCACTCCAGAAGAAGTTTATTATTGTCTTCTGTATATTCAGCAGAAAGCGTTCAGGAGGTGGAATGGCTTTGATTCTGTGCCACAGTATAGATGCTGCTAGGTTGTTTATGACCAGGACTCGTCCCCGGTATGAAAGCAAAGCCAGCAAACCTTTCCATTTCCGCAGCTTTTGTTCGAGAGAGTCAGCGAGACCCTCCCAATTTTTCGCTTGTGTTGCTTCATCACCGATGTAAACACCAAGGTACTTAATTCCGTTGAGGGACCAGGTGAGGTGTTTCGGGAGGACAGGCATAGGGCGCTGGCATGGGCCCATCCACATCGCCTGGCACTTGTTCCAGTTTACCAAAGCTGAAGAAGCTGAACCATAATAGTCCAAGCAATCCACCAGTTTCTTTATCTCATCACTATTATGTACGATGACGCAAATATCGTCAGCATATGCAGAGACTTTCACAGGCCTTGTGAGCAAATTTTTGCATCCGGTTAAGATGCTGCGGACTTTGATTAAAAGAGGCTCAATGGTTAAAGAGTACAGAATACCAGATAAAGGACATCCCTGACGGCTACCCCTTCCAACCTTTCCAGGTGAAGTTAGCTCAGAGTTTACTCTGAGTATTGAGGAAATGCCATTATAGAGCAGTTTTACCATGGAAAGAAAAACAGGACCAAGTCCAAAACACTCTAGCACCTTGAAAAGATATACATGACTTACACGGTCAAAAGCCTTCTCTTGGTCAAGCACAATCAAACCAAGATTGTCATTTTTTATTTTACACACATCCCAAAGATCTCTGAATAAAAAAATGTTATCGTGTATCTGTCGGTTAGGGATACAGAAAGACTGATCACTTTGAATCAACGACTCTAGGAGTGGGGCGATGCGTCGAGCTAGAACTTTAGAAAATATTTTATAATCTGAAGTTAGAAGAGAGATTGGACGCCAATTATCAATGAGCTGAGGGTCTCCTTTCTTGGGTAATAGACTAATGACTGCTCTACGGCAGCTCATCGGCAAGTCACCACAACGTAATGAACTATTAAAGACCTCCAATAGTTCTGGGCTTAATAAGGGCCAAAAGGATTTATAAAACTCTATTGGGAGGCCGTCCAATCCAGGAGATTTACCCGTAGGTAAAGAAGCAAGGGAAAGTGTAAGCTCTTCCAAGGAAAGTAAGGAGCCAAGCTGATCCCTTTGAGCAGCACTTAGCATGGGTAAGTCAGATGTGAAGTAACTTATTGAGCCATCGTCAACATCATTTGCCATAAACAGGTCTGAAAAGAAGTTATAGACCTCCCTCTTTATATTATCTTGTGACGTCACAGTGTTACCAGTTGAGAGCTTTAAGGTTTCAATTTGCCTTTGATTGGTAGTCTTTTTATCAAAATGGAAAAAAAATTTGGTTGGTGCATCTAAATTATTTTGCTGATCCATCCGTAGACGGACCATTGCACCTTTTGCTTGGTATTCGACTAGGCTGTTTAGTAGAGTCTTCTTTTCCATAAGCAAATGATTATTTGTTCTATTGGGGCTATTTGCCACATCAGTTTGCAACTTCATTATTTCCTTTTCTAGTGTGAACCTCTCCCTTTTTACACTGAAAGAAGAGAAGTAATTAAACTGTTGGCAAAAGACAGCGATCTGTGCCTTTGCGTAGTCCCACCACAATATCGGGTTATCAAAATTATTCTTTCTTTCTTTGAGGCGAATCCAAAACACTTTGAAAGCTTCACAAAAAGCAGCATTTTCCAGCAACATGACATTGAACTTCCAATATGGGCTGCCATGTTGCTGCAGAGCAAGCTTAAAGGACAAGGTTACAGCCAGGTGATCAGAAAAACGAGAAGGCACGATATCAGATTTCAATATCTTGTCAAGCATTACAGTATTGACATAAATTCTGTCTAACCTGGCTAGTGTGTGCATCTGAGACGTACATCTAGACCAAGTAAACTGCCGTTGCATAGGGTGCTGAATACGCCAGACATCTATTAATCCCGTCGTCTTGATGATTTTCTCCAAAGGTTTGGCAGATCTAGGATGTGGCTCCGCACTGTTTCTATCTAACGCAGGGTCAAGAGTGCAGTTGAAGTTGCCACTCATTATAAAAGAGCAATTTAAGTCAAATGTACTCAGAAGATCCTCTAGCTTTAGAAAGAAGTTTTGCCTTTCAGCATTCTTACAGGGGGCATATATGTTTACAAAAACAAAGATTTGATTATTGGCAGTGAATTGAAGACAAGCCAGATGTCCGGGAA
>NC_136267.1:56907423-57012423 GCF_964187855.1 Myxine glutinosa
TCCAAGCAATCCACCAGTTTCTTTATCTCATCACTATTATGTACGATGGCGCAAATATCGTCAGCATATGCAGAGACTTTCACAGGCCTTGTGAGCAAATTTTTGCATCCGGTTAGGATGCTGCGGACTTTGATTAAAAGAGGCTCAATGGTTAAAGAGTACAGAATACCAGATAAAGGACATCCCTGACGGATACCCCTTCCAACCTTTACAGGTGAAGTTAGCTCAGAGTTTACTCTGAGTATTGAGGAAATGCCATTATAGAGCAGTTTTACCATGGAAAGAAAAACAGGACCAAGTCCAAAACACTCTAGCACCTTGAAAAGATATACATGACTTACACGGTCAAAAGCCTTCTCTTGGTCAAGCACAATCAAACCAAGATTGTCATTTTTTATTTTACACACATCCCAAAGATCTCTTAATAAAAAAATATTATCGTGTATCTGTCGGTTAGGGATACAGAAAGACTGATCACTTTGAATCAACGATTCTAGGAGTGGGGCGATGCGTCGAGCTAGAACTTTAGAAAATATTTTATAATCTGAAGTTAGGAGAGAGATTGGACGCCAATTATCAATGAGCTGAGGGTCTCCTTTCTTTGGTAATAGACTAATGACTGCTCTACGGCAGCTCATCGGCAAGTCACCACAACGTAATGAACTATTAAAGACCTCCAATAGTTCTGGGCCTAATAAGGGCCAAAAGGATTTATAAAACTCTATTGGGAGGCCGTCCAACCCAGGAGATTTACCCGTAGGTAAAGAAGCAAGGGAAAGTGTAAGCTCTTCCAAGGAAAGTAAGGAGCCAAGCTGATCCCTTTGAGCAGCACTTAGCATGGGTAAGTCAGATGTGAAGTAACTTATTGAGCCATCGTCAACATCATTTGCCAAAAACAGGTCTGAAAAGAAGTTATAGACCTCCCTCTTTATATTATCTTGTGACGTCACAGTGTTACCAGTTGAGAGCTTTAAGGTTTCAATTTGCCTTTGATTGGTAGTCTTTTTATCAAAATGGGAAAAAAATTTGGTCGGTGCATCTAAATTATATAGCTGATCCATCCGTAGACGGACCATTGCACCTTTTGCTTGGTATTCGACCAGGCTGTTTAGTAGAGTCTTCTTTTCCATAAGCAAATGATTATTTGTTCTATTGGGGCTATTTGCCACATCAGTTTGCAACTTCATTATTTCCTTTTCTAGTGTGAACCTCTCCCTTTTTACACTGAAAGAAGAGAAGTAATTAAACTGTTGGCAAAAGACAGCGATCTGCGCCTTTGCGTAGTCCCACCACAATATCGGGTTATCAAAATTATTCTTTCTTTCTTTGAGGCTAATCCAAAACACTTTGAAAGCTTCACAAAAAGCAGCATTTTCCAGCAACATGACATTGAACTTCCAATATGGGCTGCCATGTTGCTGCAGAGCAAGCTTAACGGACAAGGTTACAGCCAGGTGATCAGAAAAAAGAGAAGGCACAATATCAGATTTCAATATCTTGTCAAGCATTACAGTATTGACATAAATTCTGTCTAACCTGGCTAGTGTGTGCATCTGAGACGTACATCTAGACCAAGTAAACTGCCGTTGCATAGGGTGCTGAATACGCCAGACATCTATTAATCCCGTCGTCTTGATGATTTTCTCCAAAGGTATGGCAGATCTAGGATGTGGCTCCGCACTGTTTCTATCTAACGCAGGGTCAAGAGTGCAGTTGAAGTCGCCACTCATTATAAAAGAGCAATTTAAGTCAATTGTACTCAGAAGATCTTCTAGCTTTAGAAAGAAGTTTTGCCTTTCAGCATTCTTACAGGGGGCATATATGTTTACAAAAACAAAGATTTGATTATTGGCAGTGAATTGAAGACAAGCCAGATGTCCGGGAATTATTTCATTATATTGAACTTGTGTGAGTGTTAATGAGGAGGAGACAAAGAAAGCAATTCCAGCAGTGAGACAATTGATATCACTGAAGAACCACTGGCCCTTCATTAGCCTTCTCCATTGGGCTTGGCCATTCAGATCTCCATGCGTTTCTTGCAGTAACAAGACATCCAGGTGCAAACGCCGGGTCAGATCTTTTACCTGAACTTTGCGTTCTAAACTAACACCACCGTTAATGTTTAGACTACCAAAACTAACACTCATTCTTTCGGAAAAAGAAAGAAGATAAATAACTAAATAGATCAAAAAACCCATGGGGACCTCATTTACGAAGCTCCTGCCGAGCTTTCTGGATCATTTTTCTTAGCCGGTGCTTCTGAGCATCAGTGAAATTTGGAGTGTCAGGGTTGTGCACAATTTCCTTCAATTTAAAAATCAACATCTGCAGATCAGGGAAATGATCTTTCAGTTCAATGTTCCTTTTCCGATAGGAATCTCTCAAAAAGTCCTGAAGCTCGTCATCCGAAGGGCTGTTTACAGCCTTTAGAATCTGAGAGGACTCCTCTTGACCCTCACCATCAGATTCCTCATATGGGGAATCAATTGGTGTTTCAGCTTCCTGGCGCACATCACATGATTGCTCAGTTTCAATAAAGTAAACTTCTTCAGGAACGTTTTGTGCCAGAGTCACATTTGAAACTTCTTCGGGATGCGAGGTGGGGGGCTCCAAGCATGTTTGTGACATGACCACCATGCTCGATTCAAGGATGTCACTCTCCTCCAGTGGATTTAAATTATCCTCTTTTATTCTCTCTGTGCCCTTATTTTCCTCATTTATTCCTTTTTTAGGGGGAGATTTTAAGTGCTTTTCCTCCTCTTGCGATTGACAGGAGGAAGCTGCACAATGAACGTCCTCGTGTGAGATGACACTGTCTGAAGGATCAGCGACACTCACTGGGATTGGAAAGTTAGAATCCACTTTTTCCTTGATGATGTTTGTACTAGTGGAGGTGTCCTTTTCCTCCAATAAGGCAAACCTGTTTTCACATTGAAATCCAGTGATGGAGTTTTCACTGATTTGCCTTTTCCCAGAAGGTGACGCACTTCTTACAGCCGATTTACGTTTTTTTACTTTGGAAACGGTGACAAACCCCTCATTTGCGCTGTCCATTGGTTCAACGGGAGGGGGCGTGTCCACTTGTTTACCTGGTTTATCCTGCACATTTGTCGAGCAGGAAACGTTAACATTAATCTGCGAGTCATTGTTTCCCGTTTCGACCATGTTAGGCTGTTCCTTCTGATTGCGGCAAAACCGTTTCATATGTCCCACTGCACCACAACCAAAGCACTTTAGGGTGTCGGTGGTGATGTATACTTGATAATCGCGGCCATTTGTCGTGAATTTTAAAGCAACATTCAAGGAGGGATATTCCTTTTTGAGAACCATAAAGACCTGCCTACGGAAACTCATCACGTGACTGACACGTTCATCCTTACAGCCCAAAGGGAGCATTATTAATGGGGACACACATTGCCCATATCGCTGCAGCGCTGCAAGGATTGTATCGGTATCGAGAAATGGTGGTGCATTTGAAATAACCACTTTCTGAGCAGGAGTATCCAAGGGATAAACCATAACAAAGTGTCCGGAGTCGAGGGACAAACCTTGTTGTACGATGAGAGCAATGTGCTCTACATCGGACACAAACACGATAACCCGTTTGTTCATACGCGACGCCGCACGTACCTTATCGAACCCGATCATGTTCCCGATCGTGAGAACAATAGCTTCGACTGTAATACCCTGGGGTGGAGAACACGCAATGCCATGCTCACGTGATAATTGCTCAAACGCTGCATATCGCTGCGAGTGAGGAGCCGCCATGTTTGGACACACGAGGCTCGACCTCGTCCTCCCAGCTCGGGAAGAAGAAGTTAGTAATGTACTCCGACTTTCCCAGCTTAGGGAAAGGGAGCGTTAAAAAAACAAACTAAGGAAATATAAGCGGGAAAAAAAGGTTTGAAGTGAAGAAAATAGGTCGGGGGAAAAAACAACAGGGAACCGCCCAAAAACGGCGATTACCTTAACCTGCACAATAAGTGTGCTCTATGGCTCTCTCTCTCGTCTCAACATAGAAGGGGAAACACAGGGAAGCTTTACAAATAGAAACAAGCACACGAAGGAGCGAAATGGGGGGGAGGAGGGGTGGAACAAACAGCCAACACAGAGCACTCACGACATGAAGCGAGCAGACGCCATGACACCGCACCCAACGCACTGACAGCCAGCAGATGGCGCGCGAGAGAGAGAGAGAGAGAGAGAGAGAGAGAGAGACAGAGAGACAGAGAGACACAGAGAGACAGAGAGACAGAGAGACAGAGAGACAGAGAGACAGAGAGACAGATAGACAGAGAGAGAGAGAGAGAGAGAGAGAGAGAGAGAATGACAGATTTCAGGATTACATCTACAGCATGCAATAACACCCATGTGTTGTGGCACACATATGAAGAAAAATGCCAGAATAAGCAGATTCACAAAGAAAGCAAAATCATCAGTGATCTGGAGCACATCAGTGGTATCATGGTGGATTAAAGGTTTCGGCAACAAAATAAGCTCGACATAATTTGAAGTCGTGACGTCGCCCACATTAAATTTTGCTTACTTTACCAATTGTTACGGATCTCAGAGACGGCACTCCCCTCAGCAAGGGGGGGGGGGGGGGGTGGTTAATCCCCTTGGCCTGTTAAGCTGGCCGTCTCTAGTCCTGGTACTTATAACGCTCCTCCACGGGGTGAGATTGGTCAGGGTTATTGGTCCAGGTGTTCTCCTGAATACCTTTACCAATCCCTCCGCAAAGCAGTGAGACAAGTACCGCTCGAACCACGGACAAGATGGTATTTGCCGAGCGGTTTAGCAATCCGGGATTCGAGCCGTTAGCAATTGACTAACCCGATTTAAAGCAGTTGGCCTAATCTCGCCACAGGTACTCAATTGGAGACAGGACAAAAGCGATCGGGGGAAAGCTGGCTAACCCCCGCTCTGGCAGGGAAAATGGCCTTAAAATGCATGTTGTTGTGTTTGTTGTTACTCTAACTTTGACCGAAAACCTTAAGACCATTTGACCTCAACATCTAATTTGTTTACATGTATCATGGTACATGTACATGGTTGAGTTCAAACTCCTTTCTCGATAACATTTTTACCTGACATGACCTCTGACCTTTGTATGCTAAAATCGAATCAGTTGATCTTTGCATCATTTTTCACACTTGTTTGGACCAAGTTTGACTTAAATCCCTTCAGCCGTTCTTCAGTTAACGTGGCAACAAAAAACCTTTCACAAACACACACACATACGGACAGACAACCCAAAAACATAATTTCTCTGGTGACTTCGATGGCAGAGACATAAAAAGAAATATTTTTCTTCTCAAATGCAATCAAAGAATACTGCAATTATTTGCAAAGCAACATACAACTTTTTACTAACCTAATATTTCTTCTTTTGGTGAAACGTTATCCAAGAGATCTCTCAATCTTTCTGACTTGTATCCCTGCAATGCATTACTTCCTGCAATATAAGAGGAATTAGAAAGTTTGATGACGCATTTTTCTGCAATATTGCACACCTGCTGTGCTGTTTGCAGCATCATAAATATAAATGAAATAAGAGATTCCTTGCAAATGATAACAGATTCCTTGCAAATGATTCTTCTGAGATCACACATGGGAAGCCATTCATCAAGTAAAAAGTGTGGGAAAAGGGAAATGCTGGGGAAACGGGAAAGGTGGGGGTGAATTATGAACTTTTGTTCAACTTCAGTCAACTCGGTTCTTCAAGAACGAAAACAAAACGTGACCTCATGAACCTTTGCTCAAAAATTTTGCTTGCAGAATTTAAAATAAAAATGTATCTCGGTACAAAACGCCACAGCCCCATTTGGCTTACATCTGGGACAATAACATCGACGTGTTGCTTCCTGGCAATACATACTACAGCAATGATCTCCCCTATGCCTCTGTGCATTGTTGTGCCAATCAGTAACTATGGCTCTGAAAAGGAAGACAAGTGCTCAAGGAAGTGACACCAGTGGAAATAAAGATGGGAAAGTGATATCGCAAGAAAGGAAATTAGAAATTCTGAGTACCTTTGATGCGAGTGCTTGCCTTGTACAGATATTGCATCCAATTTTAGCTTTGCAGATACAAGGGTGATTAAGACACACAATAACAAAGAAAAGATCACGGTACGTGTTCAATCGTGACACCTTCCAGTACAGTTCAAATCCATAGCTCTGTCATGGAGGTGGGGATCGCAGGGGGGACACATTCCCCCATATATACAAAAAACAACATGCATTTTAAAGGCCATTTTCCCTGTTAGAGCGGGGGTTGGCCTTGCGGTCCCCATGACAATCTTCTCCATTTTGCCCTATTTTCTGCAACTCTCCTTGTTAACCCCCTTGCCCGCATTTCTTCTTCCACCATCTTAAGCCAAGTCTTTCTCGGTCTTCCCCATCCTCTACTTCCTTCTACATTCATTTCCATCACTCTTCTCAACCAGTCACTTTCATCCTTTCTCAACACATGACAAAACGATCTCAACCTGTTCTTCTTCACAGCATCAATCACAGGCTCTATTCCCATCATCTTTCGCAATTCATCATTTGTCTTCCTCTCTCTCAACGATACTCCACACATCCACCGAACCATTCGCATTTCCACCCTTTCCAGCCTTCGTTGCTGCTCTACATTCATGACCCATGTCTCGCTCCCATAAATCATAACACTTCTCACTCATGCAGCATCCACCTTTCCCTTCAGATTCAACGACACTCCCCTCCTCATCAGCACGCCACTCAGTTCCCAAAACTTCTTCCATGCACATCTCACTCTAGCAACCGTTGCTGAGTCTGATCCACCTTCTCCATTCAGCATGTCTCCGAGGTAGAAAAATGTTTTCACACCTTCCAGCTTCACGCCGTCTCCAAGATCCAACTCAACATTTCCTCCATCTGCAGCTCCCTCTGTGCACACCTTACATTTGAATGTAGCTGCCACACTGGTTAATGACCCTCTCAGACCACTACATTTTTAATGAACCCACTCAGCACACATTGTACATTGAATGGAGTTCACTCCGACACCCTTCCTGCACACAGCACATGGCCACTTCCCAGTTCTTTCCACCTCACCACATGCTATCACCTTCGTCTTTCCTATATTCACCTTCAAACCTTTTGTGTCCATACATTCCTTCCACTTGTTCATCTTTTCCTTCAGTCCATCCATACTTTCCGCAATCAACACCAGATCATCTGCATACAACAACTCCCACGGTAAACCCTCCTTTACGTTCTGAGCCAGCACCTCCATCACAGCTACAAATAGTAGTGGACTAAGTACCGACACCTGATGCACTCCCACCTTCACCTCAAACTCACCACTGTTCCTGTACTTCGTTCTTACAACTGTGCGCACTCTCTCGTACATTGCAATAATTACTCTGATCAACCATTCCTCCACTCCTAACTTCCTCAGTGCTCATGTCACTACTTCGCGTGGAACCCTATCTAATGCTTTCTCCAGATCAACAACAACAACAAGATCAATTTATTGGGTCCACAACAAACCCAAGAAAAAACTTCTTCCTCTTCTCCATGTACTTCTCCTGCAACTGCCTCACAATAAAGAGCATGTCTGTCGTTCCTCTTCCTGACATAAATCCAAACTGCATTTCGTCGATCTTCACCTTCTTCCTTGTCCTCCTCTCCAACACCCTTTCCAATACCTTCATTCCATGTCCCATAACTTTATCGCTCGGTACGAGCCACACTCTAGAGGGTCACCTTTCCCCTTGTATAGAGGGACGAGGGTACTCAATTCCCAATCCACTGGAATGCGGCCTTCTTTCACCACCAGATTACAGATCTCTGTCATTCTCTTCACACCCCAACTTCCTGCTGCCTTCAACATATCTCCCAAAACTCCCATCGGCCCTCCCACTTTTCTACTCTTCATTGCTTTCATCGCTTCCTCAACTTCCTTCTCAGTTATCTTCTCTGCCGGTCCTAAAACTGGGTTACTCTCTATGTTGCCATCCCATTCATTCTCTGTATTCAACAGCATTTCTATATATCTTTTCCATCTTCCTTTAATTCCATCTGGGTCCACAACGATTTGTCCCACTTCATCCTTCAAGCAACTCACCGCCATCACATCACACCTCTCTTTCGCTATCTGCTTTGCAATCCTGAATACCGCTCTCTGACCCTCTTCCGAATCCAAGCGTTCTCCCATAAATGCAACCTTATATCTATGGGGAAATCACTCGCGATTTCAGAACTTTTCATTTACAAACCACATTTTCAGGAACACACGATGTTCTTAAATCGACCAACAGATTGCTGTCTCCTGCTAATAAAGAGGAAGGTGGTTTGCACAATCGCTAATCAATATATTGCCTGATGCACATGTGACAAGTTGATTTGACAGGCAGAAAAAGAGGAACAAATGAGTGGAGGTGAGTAGAAATCCTGGATTTGCAGTGCCCTCCATAAGTATTGGAACAATGTAGTCAAATTTGTATTTATTGCAATAAACTCAGGAGATTTGGATTTGAGATCAAAAGATGAAATGATGCAAGAGTACAGAAGGTCAGATTGTATTTCTTGGTATTTGTATGGAAATATGTTTTACCATTGTAGAACTATTGTTTTTAATAGTTCATGTTTGTTCAGTTGCATGTATGTTCATTGTTCATGTATGTTCAACATGTATGTTCAAACCCCCCACCCCCCCCCCCACCCCCCCCATTTTAGATAAGCAGAAACAATGGAATAAATTAACTTGAAGTACATCAAAGTAGTATAATCATTAGTACTGGTTGTATATCCGTTTAATGCAATAAATGCATTTAGCCTGTTTGAGATTAACGTCACCAAACTCTTGGTATCTTCCTTTCAGATGCTTTGGCAAACATTTACTGCAGCCATTTTCAGTTACTTGTTTGTTTTGGGGGGTTTCTGACTTTAGTCTCCTCTTCAGCAAGTGAAATGCATGCTCCATTGGATTTAAATCAGGAGATTGAATTGGCCAGTCCAAATCCTTCCACTTTTTATCCCCTGATGAACTCCTTGGTTATGTTGGTAGTGTGTTTTCGGTCATCGTCTTGCTGCATGGTTAAGTGCCACCCATTTAGTTTGGAGGCATTTTGTCATAAATAAAAAAAAACACCTTTAGAGGCCATTTTTCCCCGCAAGCGGGGGTTGGCCTTTTTCGGGCACCGTGGTTGTTGTTGTTTTTGGGTCCCCTTTGTGAAGCAATGTTTTACGGCCGGATGCCCTTCCTGCCGCCAACCCTGTTTGTCACCTTTTACGACAAACAGGGAATTACCAGTGAACTGGTACTCAATTAGCCGACCTCGGAAGGATGACAGGCTGAGTCAACCACCCTGGCGTTAATTCAGCGATCGACCGGGATTCGAACCCAGGATCCTAGGATCCTAAGCTGGCACCCTAGCCGCTTCGCCAATGCCAGGATTTTGTCATACATAGGCAGACAAAATGTTTCTGTACACTTCCGGATGCATTCTGCTGCCATCATTAGCTACATCATCGATAAAGATGAGTGAGCCAGTTGCAGAAGCAGCCTTGCAAGCCCATGCCATGACGCCACCTCCACCATGCTTGACAGATGAGGTCGTATGCTTTGGATCATATGCAGTTCCTTCCTTTCTCAACACTTTCACCTTTTCATCGCTTTGGTAAAGGTTTATCTTGGTCTCATCTGTCAATAAAACTTTGTTCCAGAACTTTATTTGGCTCACCTCTGTACTTCTTGGCAAATTCTAATCTGGCCTTTCTATTTTTTGTGCTGATGAGAAGTCTGCATCTTGCAGTGTAGACTTTGTACTTCTGCTGTCGAAGCCTTATGCAATTCGTAGATTGTGATACTTTCTAACCTATAGTCTGGAGGTTGTTGGTGACGTCATTGACAGTTGTTTTAGGGATTTTCTTCACAGCTCTGATGATTTTTCTGTCATCAACTGCAGTTATTTTCCGAGGCCAACCTCGCAGTTGGCTATTGCTAAGTACAAGAGTGGTTTCGTTCTTTTTCAAGATATAAAAAATTGTATTTACGATGCCCAATTTTTGTGCAATGGTTCCAATTGAATTCTTCTGGTGTTTCAGCTTACAAATTGCTTGATTTTTTTTCGTACACAGTTCTTTGGTCTTCTTGTTGGTTTATGCCCACCGACTCCAAAGGCAGACTCCCAAAGCAAAAGCAAAGGATTAAAGCATTCACAGCTCTTTTATGTGTGAGTGATCAATGCAACAAGAAACACCTCATTGTCATTTGTTCCAAAACTTATGCTTACCTAAAATGGGTGGACAGAACACAGAAAGTGCTATTATTCTACAATGGTAAAACATATATGCATAGAAATATCAAGAATATTGACTTCCGCTTCCGGTTTTGCCGGTGAGGTCGTGTGTTTTTCCAAGCTCTCAAGGCTATCAAAGCTAAGAATTTTTACCATTTGTATTTTTGTCAAAACGGTATTTTTATTTTATGGTGCGAGTGCCCACTGTGTGTTTCCAGTTAGATCTCGGCGGAAATCGTGCATACAGTCACGTGAAAAAGTAAGTACACCCCATGTAAAGTTTTGACTTTTTCAACATATTTCAACATACAGCTATTTGATCTTCATTTCAACAATATTGATAGATAAAGGTGATATAATATAACAAATATCATGAAACATTTACATTTTGTAGTCCATTGTATAATTTAAATAAACATAAATGCTGCAACTTTCGCATGTGGAAAAAGTAAGTACACCCCTACATTTATCACTACTTCAAATACCTAAAATTAGAATCAGGTGCACCAGCTCAGGTGCAAATGATTAGAACATCGTGAGCGAGGATCTTGGAGGAAACTGTCTTATTTAAACCTCAGACATTTAGTTTGGTTTGCTCTTTGTTGTTGAAGTGTGTGGCGTCACCATGCCTAGATCAAAAGAGCTCTCTGAGGCCTTCAGAAAGAAGGTTATTGATGCCTACGAGTCTGGGAAGGGATTTAAAAAGATCTCCAAACAATTTGAAATCAATCATTCGACTGTCCGGAAGATCATCTACAAGTGGAGAAGATTCCAAACAACTGCCAACATGTTCAGGCCAGGCCGCCCCAGCAAGTTCAGCCCGAGAGCAGACCGCAAGATGCTGAAAGAAGTCTCGAAGGACCCCAGAATGTCATCACGCAACCTACAGGTAGCTCTTGCCACTGTTGATGTCAAAGTGCACGAGTCTACCATTAGAAAGAGGCTGCACAAATTTGATCTACACGGGAGGTATGCCAGGAGGAAACCTTTGCTGTCCAGAAAGAACATCAGGGCAAGAGTAAAGTTTGCCAATGAACACCTTGGTAAAGACCGGCACTTCTGGAACAATGTGCTCTGGACAGATGAGTCAAAGGTGGAGCTATTTGGCCACAATACCAGAAGACACATTTCGCGAAAACCAAAGACAGAATTTGACCACAAGAACCTGATAACAACTGAAAAGCATGGTGGTAGAAATATTATGGCTTGGGGCAGCTTTGCTGCATCAGGGACTGGGCAGCTCACCATCATAGAATTCACTATGAATCCTTCATTGTACCAGAGGGTGCTTGAGGATAATGTGAGGCCATCTGTCGGAAAGTTGAAGCTCAACCGAAGGTGGACCTCGCAACATGACAATGACACTAAACATACCAGTAAATCCACCAAGGAATGGCTGAAAAGAAAGAAATGGAGGGTTCTGGAATGGCCAAGTCAAAGCCCGGATCTAAATCCCATCGAGATGTTGTGGGGGGATTTGAAACGAGCTGTGCATGCAAGAAACCCCTCAAACATCGCACAGCTGAAATAATTCTGCATGGAGGAGTGGGCAAAAATTTCTCCCAGTCGATGTCAGAGACTGACAGACAGTTATAAGAAACGCCTACTTGAGGTTGTTTCTGTCAAAGGGGGCAATACAACCTATTAGAGCCAAGGGTGTACTTACTTTTTCCACATGCGAAATTTGCATTTATGTTTATTTAAATTATACAATGGACTACAAAATGTAAATGAATGAATGAATGAATGATCGTTTTAAGGCCATTTTTCCCCGCTAGAGCAGGGGTTAGCCTTGCGGGCCCCATGACAATCATGGTGCCCTGTTTGAGGCAATGTTTTTATGGCCGGATGCCCTTCCTGACGCCAACCCTTGGTCACGCTCTTACGATACGCAGGGATACGGTGCACCTATTCTAAACCGGGGTACACACCGGGATCATTCATCCCAGCAAGCTGGCACTCAATTTGCCGACCTCGGAAGGATGACAGGCTGAGTCAACCCCCCTGGCGTTAATTCAGCGATCGACCGGGATTCGAACCCAGGATCGTAGGATCCCAAGCCAGCACCCTAACCGCTAAGCCAACACCAGGCTCTAAAAAATATAAATGTTTCATGATATTTGTTATTATATCACCTTTATCTATCAATATTGTTGAAATGAAGATCAAATAGCTGTATGTTGAAATATGTTGAAAAAGTCAAAACTTTACATGGGGTGTACTTACTTTTTCACATGACTGTAACTGTGTAAAATCGTCTGTTGGTTCCTGCCGCGTTTTTCAGGCCTGGTTTTCCAAGCCTCGAGGCTTTGTTGTTTCCTCTCGGCGGTCGTTTGTCTATTTACTTTCGTTGTCTCACTGTTTTTTTTCAGTCTTTTTTTCACCCCATAGTTCCCCGAACATCTTACCCTCTGTTTCGTCTTGATACAACAACAAAAAAATCGTCTAATTTCCTTTTCTTTGCAATGTCCGTTCGTTCTTCGACCATGCATTTCGCCCCACCCGTTTTTTTCTCTCTCTCCTTCCTTCATAACTCAATCCTCTACAGCCGACACCTTTCCAATTCCAGTTCTCACCATACTTCTTCAACCTCATCCTTCTTACTCTGATCCACTTTCACCGAACCTTCAAAAAAACATATTAACGAAGAATTGAAAAAGTAGGCCTCTCCTCCCGTACTGACGTATTGCTTATACACCTCCCTGTTCCGTTGTTCTCTGCTCTCCTTTCTGTCAATCTCCTGTCCTTCTGTTCCTGCTTCTGAACCTGTGCTGGAATGCTTAATCCCCCTTAGGAATCTTCCATGCCCTCATTTAGCGAATTTGCCCAGATAGTTTTCACGGCTTCGTTTTAAAATGTTTAAACTTTCCCCTGAAGTGTTGTATTATGTTGTATATTGAACTTTCCTCTGAAGCGTTGTACAACAACAAACAACAACATGCATTTTAAGGCCATTTTCCCTGCTAGAGTGGGGGTTCGCCTTGCGGTCCCCATGACAATCTTCTCCATTTTGCCCTATTTTCTGCATCCCTCCTTGTTAACCCTCTTGCCCGCATTTCTTCTTCCACCATCTTTAGCCAAGTCTTTCTCGGTCTTCCCCGTCCTCTACTTCCTTCTACATTCATTTCCAACGCAATTTCCTCCCAATTTCTTTCCTCTCAATTCATTTCAAGCGTTGTATTCTGTTGTATTTGTTGTATATTGAACTTTCCCCTGAAGTGTTGTATTCTGTTGTATATTGAACCGCCTTTGGAGGCCATTTTGCCCCGCAAAGCAGGGATTTGACTTTTTTGGGCACCGTGGTCCCCTTTTTGAAGCAATGTTTTATGGCCGGATGCTCTTCTTGCCGCCAACCCTGTCAGTCGCCTCTTGTGACAGACAGGGAATTACCAGTGAGCTGGTACACAAATTTGCCGACCTCGGAAGGATGACAGGCTGAGTCAACCCCCCTGGCGTTGGTTCAGCAATCGTCCGGGATTCAAACCCAGGATCTGAGGATCCCAAGCCGGCACACAACCCGCGAAGCCAACACCAGGCCTATTCTGTTGCATATCATAACACATTTTTCTTCCTCTTCTTCTTCTTTAAAAAGTTGTTTTCGAGTTGCCCACCAAATCTCTTCATTTAAAAGAAAAATTCCATCTCTTACAGTTCTTCCTTCCTACATTCCCTAAATTCACCTGCAATCCACCACCCCTTCAACGTTTTCAAACGGATCTCTGACTTGAAAATCACAAGAAACTCATTTTGCAAAAAATGTTCATTTTCCATTAATCGTCTAACACTTTCTAAAATCCAAACCCATCCTTCTCCTCCTAAATTCCCCCCTCGCCCCTCCCCTCCTAAACTCCCCCTTGCCCCTCTCCTCCTAAACTCCCCCCCTCTCCTCCCAAACTCCCCCCTATCCTCCCAAACTCCCCCCTATCCTCCCAAACTCCCCCCTATCCTCCCAAACTCCCCCCTATCCTCCCAAACTCCCCCCTATCCTCCCAAACTCCCCCCTATCCTCCCAAACTCCCTCCTATCCTCCCAAACTCCCCCCTATCCTCCCAAACTCCCCCCTATCCTCCAAAACTCCCCCCTATCCTCCAAAACTCCCCCCTATCCTCCCAAACTCCCCCCTCTCCTCCCAAACTCCCCCCTCTCCTCCCAAACTCCCCCCTCTCCTCCCAAACTCCCCCCTCTCCTCCCAAACTCCCCCCTCTCCTCCCAAACTCCCCCCTCTCCTCCCAAACTCCCCCCTCTCCTCCCAAACTCCCCCCTCTCCTCCCAAACTCCCCCCTCTCCTCCCAAACTCCCCCCCTCTCCTCCCAAACTCCCCCCTCTCCTCCCAAACTCCCCCCTCTCCTCCCAAACTCCCCCCTCTCCTCCCAAACTCCCCCCTCTCCTCCCAAACTCCCCCCTCTCCTCCAAAACTCCCCCCTCTCCTCCAAAACTCCCCCCTCTCCTCCAAAACTCCCCCCTCTCCTCCAAAACTCCCCCCTCTCCTCCAAAACTCCCCCCTCTCCTCCAAAACTCCCCCCTCTCCTCCAAAACTCCCCCCTCTCCTCCAAAACTCCCCCCTCTCCTCCAAAACTCCCCCCTCTCCTCCAAAACTCCCTCCTCTCCTCCAAAACTCCCCCCTCTCCTCCAAAACTCCCCCCCTCTCCTCCAAAACTCCCCCCTCTCCTCCAAAACTCCACCCTCTCCTCCAAAACTCCCCCCTCACCTCCAAAACTCCCCCCTCTCCTCCAAAACTCCCCCCTCTCCTCCAAAACTCCCCCCTCTCCTCCAAAACTCCCCCCTCTCCTCCAAAACTCCCCCCTCTCCTCCAAAACTCAACTGGTGCACAGTCGATCTTCTACCGACTCCTCTCCGGCCTAGCTCCCCGAGCTCTGTCTGTGCTCTGTCCCCCAAATATTCCTACAGGTCGCACAAGATCTGCCAGCAACCCTCTTCTGGTGAAACTGCCAAAATCAAGACTCTCTGCTCACCTTCACTCTTTCATTCCTCTTTTTTCCCACCTCTGGAACAAACTCCCCCACTCCCTTCAATCCCACTCCTCCCTCCAGGTCTTTAAAAGAGCTGTTCACCACCATCTCTTATCTTCCCCCATCCAAAACCTGGATCTTTTCTACCCTCACTAATTCACAACAGATTACTTTTTTGAAATATCGACTTCTTTCCTGGAAGTTGCAGCAGTGTCCATGTGTTTTATACCTCACTCACCCCCACTCACCCCCCCCCCCCTTCCCATGCCTCTTCCCTCCAAGCTCTCTCCCTCACATAGAACTCCCGATGTCCCTGCTCTCAAATGTTGTACTTGTGTGCTTCCCCTTTGCCTCCCCATCCTGTCTCCCGCTCCCTTTATTGTACGTTTTATGTGTACGTTTGTTTTTTGTGTGATTAATGCCTCTTATACAAGCCTCGATCTTGTATACAAAAAAAAAAGAAAAAAAAAGAAAAAGAAAAAAAGGTAACCTTCTGTACTCTTATGTCATATAATGCAAATTTCTCGGAGTTAGCTTTTTGAGTACAGTCAATCCTCGTTAATCCGAACCTGTTTAATCCAAACATCGTGCTATCCGACCAAACATCCAGCAACACATTTCCGCCATTCTTTTTATCCCTATAATCCGCAAAATTGTTTGTCCGACATTGGGTGCTGGGAACAAAGTAGTCCGGATTAACGAGGGTTGACTGTATAAAGCACAATAATGAATATGACTTCACCATTCCAATAATTATGGAGGGCCTGCAGGTAATTTAACCAGAAAGGGGTTGATGGTGGACGATCATATGAGCCCTGAAGAAACCTGGGTGAGTGTGGGGACAAAGTACAGAAAGCGCAAAGGGTGCAATGTCTGAGAGGAGTCGGAAGAAGACAGAAAGACCACCGACCTGCCTGCGAGAAAGACCCTCAGAAACATCTTCATCGTGGGAGAGATCAATGATTCTAAAAGCCATGGTTAATACAGCAAGATGCTGAGCTAGGTTCTGTGGAATAAGTGGGTACTTTAGTGATAACAATACTTCGTGTGTTTCTTCCGAGAAAATGATGACTTGCACTTCAATGACTTGCAGGAAGAAACATAACAGAAGTTATCATAATTATTGTGTACAGTATTTGAAGTCACACTAGGTAACAAGATTGTAAGATCCTGTCATACTCACCGCCAGATCCCGTTGCTGGCTCCGCCTGGAAGGTTTTCCCCAAGGATTTTCATGACCGATAATTCACAGGGAGTGTGTGGGGGAGAGTGGAGAACAGACAGGAGAGTTTAGTACTTATCTGTCATCACTGTAATTAAACTCTTCCATGTTCATAATGTTCACACCATGCACAAATTGAAAGAGCTACTAATTAAATGTATCCAATCTTTCATTATGGATGTTTATACAACTGAATGACAAAACTAACAGCCAATACATCAAACCTGATTTGTAGAATACTTAATCCACCACACTCAGCACTTCATCAAAATTTCCTCATAGAAACTCAGTCTTCAGTGTAAACGGTTGACACAAAGTTTCCAAAGTTTGCAACCTGTTACTAACAAAACACACCGAGCAAGCTGCATGCCAACAGAACACATCGAGCAAGCTGCATGCTAACAGAACACATCGAGCAAGCTGCATGCTAACAAAACACACCGAGCAAGCTGCATGCCAACAGAACACACCGAGCAAGCTGCATGCTAACAGAACACATCGAGCAAGCTGCATGCTAACAGAACACACCGAGCAAGCTGCATGCTAACAGAACACACAGGGCAAGCTGCATGCTAACAGAACACACTTCCGTTTCCGGTCTTGCTGGCGAGGGTTCGTTTATTCTCAGCTCTCCACGCTCTCCATCGAAATCGAAGTTTAGTAATTGTTCCCATTTGTATTTTCGTTATAACTGTATTTATTTTATGGTGTATATATTGTCTCCCGACGAAGATTTTCGGTGCAAATCTTTCATACCTGTATTGAAAATCGTGTTAATTCGTGTCGTGTCTTGAGGCCTTGTACAGTGTACACTGTACAACCTTGAGGCTTTGTTTTTCTCTCAGCGGTCCGTGTTTTTGTGATCCAATAACTTTCGTTCTCTGTTTTCCCAGTCTTTTCACCCCATAGCCTACTTCCTTATGTAAATCTCAACTCAAAAAAAACAAAAAAAAAACATTTCCTCTCTGTTCTCATTCGTTTATTCATTCTTATTAGTTCGTTCGTTCTTCGACCACGTGTTTCTCCCCCATTTCCCCAGATAGATTGTCAAATTTCAACTCGTTATTTTATCGTCCATGCGTTATTGTTTGATTATAGTTAGTTTTGGTTTGAATTTCCTGTAACACGTAATTAATTAATCGTGTTCTGCTCCTCGTGTGCGGCCTTGTAGTTGTACCCCCGTCGGTGTTTGTTAACTTAAGCGTGTTTTGCTTGGCTCTTAGTTTTTTCCCTTCTACCCCGAACATAATACTCTGTCTAACGTTCTAAATCCCCACCCCCCCCCACCCCCCCAAAAAAAAAAAAAAAAAACTACAACATTTATTTTCCTTTCTCCACGTGTACTGTTGTCTCATCCTGTATTTTCTGTCCAGGTGTGCTGTTCGCCCCGCCCCCATTATCTCCTTGCCATCCACCGTTTGCCCTGTTCACGTGACTCGTGGTGGTCCCCCTCGGCTCTCCCCCCGTTGGTATTTTGTGCATATAAGATTGTTCACGGTTCTGTTTAAATATTATTTAAATATGTTTAACCTTTCCCCTTCAGTGTTTTACTCAGTGGTATTTTACAACACGCTGGTTTTCTTCCTAATGAAAAGGCTTTTCTCAATTTCTCCCCTCCTAAACTCCCCCCTTGCCCCTCCCCTCCAACCCCCCCCTTGCCCCTCCACTCCCCCCTTGCCCTTCCCCTCCTAAACTCACCCCTTGCCCCTCCCCTCCAAATCCCCCCCCTCGCCCCTACACTCCTAAACTCCCCCCTTGCCCCTCCACTTCTAAACTTCCCCCTTGCCCCTTCCCTCCTAAACTCCCCCCTTGCCCCTCCCCTCCTAAACTCCCCCCTCACTCCTCCCCTTCAAAACTCCCCCCCAACCCCTCCCATTCAAATCTCCCCCCATACCATTCCTCTCCAATTCTCCCTCCTCCCCCCTCCTCCTCAAAGCTGCCTCCTCCCCACTTCGTCTCCCTTCTACCTCATACCTCCACCCCCCCCCCCAACCTTCTACTTTCCTCTGCCCCCCCTCAAACAACCCCTCACTGTGCCTCATCCCTTCACCATCAAACCTTTCATCCTCCTCATCCTTCCCTTTCTTGGAACTCTTCTGCAATCTCTGACACACTATCAACTGCTCTCCCTACCTCCCCCTCTCATCCTTCATCTTACCCTACTCCTCCCCTCCCCTGTCCTGTACCCGATGCTCCCCCTCTCTCTTCATTAACGGTATGGACCTCAAACATCCGGGGCCTTCGCTCAAACCTGACTGATCTCTCCATTCAGGTTGCTTCTGACAATCCAGACTTGATCTGCTTAACAGAGACTTTCCTCCTTCAAGATGTCTCCGATTCCTTAATATCTCTTCCTGGTTACTCCCTCCTCTGGTACGATAGACCTGAGCCTCGGCCTGGTGGTGGGGTGGCTATCTTTATCAAAAACTCTCTTCCTCACTCTCCTTGCACTGCCCTCTCTCATCCTCACCCCCAGGAGTACCTCTGGCTACGGCTCTCTCTCCGCTCCCACCTTTTGTTCATATGTGTTCTGTACCGTCCCCCAAACAGTGATGACTCCATCTACATTTCACTGTCTGACAACATGGACCAACTTCTATCCACTCATCCCAACTCTCTCTTCCTCATATGTGGTGACTTCAACTGTCATCATGCCACCTGGTTGGGTGTGGGTTCCTCTCTCACCAGTCATGGCACCTCAGCAAAGGACTTCTGTGACTCACTGGGATTGACACAATCTGTCAATTTCCCGACCCGGGTCTCAGCCAATGGAGCATCTTCTCTTCTGGACTTGGTTATGACAAACTTCCCTGCTAATGTCTGCTGCTCTTCTTCTGCTCCAATCGGTTCTTCTGATCATGTGCTTGTCAAAGTGGACATCTCTCTGGCCATTCTCAGAGAGCCTCCTCAGCGTCGACGAGTCTGGCATTTCACTCAGGCCGACTGGGACGGTCTTCAAGCAGCCATCAATCGTCTGGATTGGTCTCCCATCTCCACTGCCTATGACATCAATTCTTCCTGGAAATTCTTCCAAAGCAAACTGATCTCTCTCATGCACAGATTTATCCCATCTCACCTTCAGTTGTCTTACCCGTCCTCCCGTCCATGGTACACTGAATCTTGTGGTGAGGCAGTTGCCCTGAAACAACTTGCCTTTGCCTCTTGGAAGGCTAATCCAACTGAAAGCAATCTCAGTTCCTTCCACCAAGCTCGGAACAAGTGTGTGTCTACCCTCAGGAGTGCCAGGAAGCACTATCTCTCCTCACTCAAGAATGATCTCTCAAACCTGTCTCCTTCCTCCAAATCCTGGTGGCGTCTGGTCAAATCCGTTTCTGGTGTTTGTTCCCCCTCCATCCCCTCCCTTACCTCAAATGGCCACACAGTTGACATCGCACGTGACAAAGCCGAATGCCTCAACTCTGTGTTTGCCTCAAAATCCTTAGTCCCAAACCCATCTCTCTCTGTTCCCACCTTTCCCAGTCGAACCCAACTGCTCCTGGACTCTGTGTCCTTCTCTCCTGACAAGGTGGAGGAGTTTTTGTCAAACCTCGACTCTGATTCTGCAACTGGACCAAACGGCATCAGCCCACGGGTCCTAAAATCCTGCTCTGCCGCTCTATCTCACCCTCTCTCTGTTCTTTTCACCCTATCTTTTGCTCAAGGTCATCTGCCAGCATCCTGGAAATCAGCAAACATTACCGCTTTACACAAAAAAGGTGCAAAAACAGATCCTTGCAACTACAGACCAATCAGCCTGCTCCCAATTATCAGCAAAGTCATGGAATCCATCATTGCTTCGGATATGAAATCTTTCCTCTTCTCCAATGGCTTGATCTCTGATCATCAATTTGGTTTCAGACCAGGTCACTCTACTCTGGACATTCTGCTTCTGCTGTCTCAACAATGGATGGAGGTCCTCAATGCCAAACAGGAAATCAGAGCTATCTCCCTTGACATATACGTGCCTTCGATACGGTCTGGCACCCAGCTCTGCTCACCAAACTCTCCTCCTATGGTATCCATGGAAATCTCCATGCATGGCTTGCGGACTTCCTCTCTGGTCGTAGTCAACGTGTGGCCCTGAATGGATTTCTCTCATCTCCCCTTCCTGTTCAGGCTGGAGTTCCCCAAGGCAGTGGGCTGGGCCCTATGCTTTTTCTGGTCTTTATCAATGATCTCTCCGACTCTCTGGAAAATCCTCTCTATCTCTTTGCTGATGACTCCACTCTCTGCCGCTCCATTCCTCTTCCCTCAGATCGGCAGTCTGCAGCCTCCTCACTCTCTGAAGATCACAGACTGGTCAAACAAGTGGAACATGTCTTTCAATCCTGACAAATCTCACACTCTTACTATGTCTCTCCGAAAAGATTTACTGGACAACCCTCCCATCTACTTTCTCAACAATCCTCTCCAAGAAGTTCTGTCGCTCAAGATTTTGGGTCTCACTATCTGCCATGATCTTTCTTGGGAAAACCACATTTCCAAGCTGGCCTCCAAAGCCAGTCGCCGACTGGGCATCCTCTGTCATGCGAAGTCCTTCCTAGGCACACCTGAGCTCCTCATCACATACAAGGCTTTCATCCGCAGCTCAATGGAATACTGTTCTCCCCTATGGGCTGGTGCTCCTGCCTCACACCTGGCTCGGCTTCACGCTGTTGAATCCAAAGCTTTCAGAATCATTGGAATCTCCCGCGATGAAGCTATCTCTGAGGGCCTTTCACTCACTCACCGCAGGCAGGTAGGTGGTGTTTCTGTCTTCTACCGACTCCTCTCTGGCGTTGCTCCCCCAGCTCTCTCTGTGCTCTGTCCCCCAAATATTCCTACAGGTCGCACAAGATCTGCCAGCCACCCTCTGATGGTTAAACTGCCGAAATCTCGGCTCTCTGCTCACCTTCACTCTTTCATTCCTCTTTTCTCCCGCCTCTGGAACAAACTCCCACAGTCACTTCAATCACACTCCTCCCTCCAGGTCTTTAAAACAGCTGTTCACCACCATCTCTTATCTTCCCCCATCCAAAACCTTGATCTTTTCTACCCCCACAAATTCACCCCAGATCCACCTTGTTTGAAATTCCAACTTCTTTCCTGGAAGTCCTGGCAGTGTCCATATGTTTTATACCTCTCCCACCCCCCCCCCCCCCTTCCCATGCCTCCCCCCCAAAGCCCTCTTCCTCCCACAGTTCTCTCGATGTCTCCATGTCTCTCGGTCCCTGCTCTCAAATGTTGTGTTTGTGTCCTTCCCTCTCTCTCCCCATCTTGTCTACTCCTCCCGATGTTATTTGTTTTATGTGTCTGTTTGTCTTTCTGTGTGATTAATGTTCGCTCTTTCACGAGCCTCGATGTTGTATACAAAAAAAAAAACAAACAAAAAAAAAAAAACAGAGCTAGCTGCATGCTAACAGAACACACAGAGCAAGCTGCATGCTAACAGAACACACCGAGCAAGCTGCTTGCCAACAGAACACACCGAGCAAGCTGCATGCTAACAGAACACACCGAGCAAGATGCATGCCAACAGAACACACAGAGCAAGCTGCATGCTAACAGAACACACCGAGCAAGCTGCTTGCCAACAGAACACACCGAGCACGCTGCTTGCCAACAGAACACACGTTCTTGACACACACCTTGACAAAATCACAGACTGGTCAAACAAGTGGAACATGTCTTTCAATCCTGACAAATCTCACACTCATACAATGTCTCCGAAAAGACTGTCTGGACAACCCTCCCATCTACTTTCTGAACAATCCTCTCCAAGAAGTTCTGTCACTCAAGCTTTTGGGTCTCACTATCTGCCATGATCATTCCTGGAAAAACCACATTTCCAAGCTGGCCTCCAAAGCCAGTCACCCACTGGGCATCCACCATCATACAAAGTCCTTTCTTGGCACACCTGAGCTCCTCACCACACACAAGGCTTTCATCCGCAGCTCAATGGAATACTGCTCTCCCGTCTGGGCTGGTGCTCCTGCCTCACACCTAGCTCGGCTTCACGCGGTTGAAACCAAAGCGTTCAGAATCATTGGAATCTCCCGCGATGAAGCTAACTCCGAGGGCCGTTCACTCACTCACCTCAGGCAGGTTGGTGGTCTTTTTGTTTTCTCCTGACTCTTCTCAGTCCTACCTCCCCCAGCTCTGTTGGTGCTCTGTCCCCCAAATATTCCTACAGGTCGAACAAGATCTGCCAGCAACACTCTTATGGTGAAACTGCCAAAATCAAAACTCACTGCTCACCTTCACTCTTTCGTTCCTCTTTTTCACCGCCTCTAGAACAAACTCCCACAATCTCTTGATCCCACTCCTCCCTCCAGGTCTTTAAAACAGCTGTTCACCACCATCTCTTTAAAATAGCTGTTCACCACCATCTCTTATCTTCCCCCATCCACAACCTTGATCTTTTCTACCCCTGTTAATCTACCCCAAATCCACCTCCTTCCAATTCCATTTTCTTTTCTGAAAGTCATTGTAGTGTCCATCTTGTTTATCCCATGCATCCCACCACAGGCCTCTCTCTTCCACAGATCCCCGGATGTACCTGTTCTCTACTGTTGTTGTCGTACTTCCCTTGTGGGGTGGACATGTTTTTCCCTGCCCTGCGTGTCGTGCAGGACACTAGCCTTGACCTGGCTGCCAAGTTGGGTCCTTGATTACCCTCGCCTGAGGAGAGGGTATTGCATTTGAGTCCGTTTGTCTGTTTGTTTGTCCGCACAGAATAAATATGATTTTCTCTGCAACCATTGGTCTGATTGACAGGAATTTTTCACCATCGGTGCAACTCCCCCAGTATAATTTTTGATGATAATTATGACGTCATAGGTCACGTGGTTCGGCCGCCATCTTGGAAAAATCAAAACCGTTGCACCTCAATATCTCGGAAAATGCTGAATAGAAACAAAATGAGACATGGCTCATTGCAAAGAACTCTCCATGGGGAATAAAATATGTTAATGATGATGTCATAAGTGACTCCATTATGACGTCATAATTCGACAAGCACAATACTTCATCCGATCAAGGTGAAATTTATTGAGCGCCATGTTGGCATAAACTGGTGGAGAAAATAAAATGATGATGTCATCAGTCACGTGGTTCGGCCGCCATCTTGGAAAAACCGAAATACTTTGCACCTCAATATCTCTGAAAGCGCTGAATAGAAAAAATTGAGACATGGCTCATTGTAAAGAACTCTCCATGGGGAATAAAATATGTTAATGATGATGTCATAGGTGCCTCCATTATGACGTCATAATTCGACAAGTACAAAACTTCATCCAATGAAGATGAAATTTCTTGAGCATAATCTAGGAATAAATTACAACAGAAAAAAAAAATGATGACGTCATCTGGCACGTGGTTCCGCCGCCATATTTGTTTTAACACAAAAGCCTTAAAAAACCACTGAAAATACATCATCGCGAGGGTTTATTTTATTTTATTATTATTATTGTTATTGTATACAAGTTCGAGGCTCGTGAAAGAGCTAACATTAATCACACAAAATGTCAAACCGACACACAAAACACGAAAATCAAGGGGAGCGGCAGACAAGATGGGGAGAGGGGGAAGGACACAAACACAACATTTGAGGAAGGAATTCGCACGACGGAGGATGCCCATTCGGCGACTGGCTTTGGAGGCCAGCTTGGAAATGTGGTTTTCCCAAGAAAGATCATGGCAGATAGTGAGACCCAAAAGCTTGAGCGACAGAACTTCTTGGAGAGGATTGTTGAGAAAGTAGATGGGAGGGTTTTCCAGTCGGTCCTTTTGGAGAGACATTGTAAGAGTGTCAGATTTGTCAGGATTGAAAGACATGTTCCACTTGTTTGACCAGTCTGTGATTTTGTCCAGGTCTGCAGAGAGTGAGGAGGCTGCAGACTGCCGATCTGAGGGATGAGGAATGGAGCGGCAGATAGTGGAGTCATCAGCAAAGAGATAGAGAGGATTTTCCAGAGAGTCGGAGAGATCATTGATGAAGACCAGAAATAGCACAGGGCCCAGAACACTACCTTGGGGAACTCCAGCCAGAACAGGAAGGGGAGACGAGAGAAATCCATTCAGGTCCACACGTTGCGTACGACCAGAGAGGAAGTCCGCAAGCCATGAGTGGAGATTTCCATGGATACCATAGGAGGAGAGTTTGGTGAGCAGAGCTGGGTGCCAGACCGCATCGAAGGCACGTGATATGTCAAGTGAGACAGCTCTGATTTCCTGTTTGGTATTGAGAACCTCCATCCATTGTTGAGACAGCAGAAGCAACATGTCCAGAGTAGAATGACCTGGTCTGAATCCAAATTGATGATCAGAGATCAAGCCATTGGAGAAGAGGAAGGATTTGATACCCGAAGCAATGATGGATTCCATGACTTTGCTGATAATTGGGAGCAGGCTGATTGGTCTGTAGTTGCAAGGATCTGTTTTTGCACCTTTTTGTGCAAAGCGGTAATGTTTGCTGTTTCCAAGATGCTGGCAGATGACCTTGAGCAAAAGAGAGGGTGAAAAGAACAGAGAGAGGGTGAGATAGAGCGGCAGAGCAGGATTTTAGGACCCGTGGGCTGGTGCCGTCTGGTCCAGTTGCAGAATCAGAGTCGAGGTTTGATAAAAACTTCTCCACCTTGTCAGGAGAGAAGGACACAGAGTCCAGGAGCAGTTGGGTTTGACTGTGAAAGGTGGGAACAGAGAGAGATGGGTTTGGGACACAAGATTTTGAGGCAAACACAGAGTTGAGGCATTCAGCTTTGTCACGTGCGGTGTCAACTGTGTAGCCATTTGAGGTAAGGGAGGGAACGGAGGGGGAACAAACACCAGAAACGGATATGACCAGACGTCACCAGGATTTGGAGGAAGGAGACAGGTTTGAGAGTTCAATCTTGAGTGTGGAGAGATAGTGCTTCCTGGCACTCCTGAGGGTAGACACACACTTGTTTCGAGCTTGGTGGAAGGAACTGAGATTGCCTTCAGTTGGATTTGCCTTCCAAGAGGCAAAGGCAAGTTGTTTCAGGGCAACTGCCTCACCACAAGATGCAGTGTACCATGGACGGGAGGAAGGGTAAGACAACTGAAGACGAGATGGGATAAATCTGTGCATTAGAGAGAGCAGTTTGCTTTGGAAGAATTCCCAGGAAGAATTGATGTCAGAGGCAGTAGAGATGGGAGACCAGTCCAGATGATTGATGGCTGCTTGCAGACCCAGCCAGTCGGCCTGAGTGAAATGCCAGACTCGTCGGCGCTGAGGAGGCTCTCTAAGAATGGTCAGAGAGATGTCCACTTTAACAAGCACATGATCAGAAGAATCGATTGGAGCAGAAGAAGAGTAGCAGACATTTGCAGGGACGTTATTCATAACCAAGTCCAGAAGAGAAGATACTCCTGTAATGAAAAAGTATGTAAGTTGAACCCAGGTGTGATGCTCGCTCGAACCACTGAGAGGCGTCTATAAGAACTCGGACGACTGCTGCTCCGGGACGCTCCTACGACATTTATTCTTTGACATGTAGACTCGGATGGTGCGTATATGAAGATAATCTAGGCTTGCTTGCATTGATTGATATTATTGATCCTTTCTATATGATTCCATGATCCTGATATATATATTGCATGATTGTATTTTACAGGATGTTGCCAGAGATCAGATTGTCATTAAACCTACCTACAGGACAATGTCGTGGAACTGATTGATTTCCATTACAATTAATGACAATCTATCTCGCTGTCCAATCGAGAACAAGAGGCGAATGTGGACGCCATGGCGGGACACAGAATGATTCAGGTGCCGCAATTCACAGCCGACCCGCAAGCAGCGGATTCGGGCGCGGAGCTGACGCATTGGCTGAAGACCTTGGACAATCAATTCAAGGCCCAGGAAACTGCTGTCACTGATGAAAAGAAATTAGGGGTGCTCCAGACAAAAGTGCATCATAACGTTTACCGGGCCATGAAACAGTGTGTGACTTTCGATGCCGCGGTGACAGAGCTAAAGCAAATTTATATCAAGAAACGAAGTGCGGTTTATTCCAGGCACCTGCTCGCAATACGGAAACAACAGCCCACGGAGACGCTGGATCATTTCGCGCAAGAGCTACGACGTCTGCTTGCCGATAGTGCTCCGGCGGTACGTACACATGAGCAAGTACAAGATGATCTTGTACGCGATTATTTTGTCTCAGGACTCAGCTCCTCAACCGTCAGACAAAGACTTATTGAAGAAGCCGACTTGACGCTCGCTGAAGCACGACGGCTTGCTCACGTCTACACCCAAGCTCGGGAACAATCTGACGCGTATGAACACTCATACGTCACTGCGGGGACGACTCGACAAGCTCGACAAGCTCGACCGGAGAGAGCTACCGCCGAGGACGCGGATGCAGACTCGACATCTCTGCCGGAATCCCCGGCCGCTCCCGAGGAAGACCCAGATCCGGGCTTGACGGCCGCCGCAGCTGCGGACCAAAGCCCGGACGATACGCGACGTGTTACTTCTGCGGGAATCGACAACATCCCAGGTCGGTTTGCCCGGCTCGTGATGCGATATGTCATTTGTGCACGACCAAGCGGCATTTTGCAAAAGCTTGCCGAAAGGCTGCGCAGGGCAAACGAACTCGCTCGACAATGAATGTGCTTATCGCCGAGCCAAAGGGCCGAGCACAGAGCGGGGCGCCTCACCCGACTTTGATGAGAGTCACACCTCTTCGTGGGCCCCTGGCTGCGCGCTCGACCTTGGTGAGATTCATCGCATCGACAAAACAAATGGCGCAAACACGACCGAACGCGGAGCGACCGTCCTTGGCCAGTATCCGAACGTCTCATGTTGGCTTTGAGACTCCGCACGTGACACGAGCGCCATCCGAAGGCTGCTCGTACGAACTACAAGCTCCTGCTTCGGCACGGAAAACTCCAGCTGGCTTTGAAACTTCGCGTGTGACACGAGCGCCATCCGGAGGCTGCACTTCTGAACTCCAAGCTACTGCGGCATGGAAAACTTTAGCTGGCGTTGGATCCACACGCGAGGCGCGATCGTCTCGCCCGGATGGCTCAATACCTGCAGGACCACCTGGCCTGGCTCAGGCTATCATCCCACTTATGATCGAGGGAATTTTTGCTAGGACTTTAATCAATACTGGGTCTATTGATAGTTATGTCGATTATCGACTGGTGCAAAAACATGGATGGCCGATTCTTGGGACGAGACGTCGGATCTTTATGGCCTCTCAAGGGCTTAGGCTCAGCACAAAAGGGGAATGTCGACTGAAGCTTGTGATAAAGGGACGAATATTCTCAGATGTGCATCTCATGGTCTTACCAGCATTATGTGCAGATGTTTTGCTAGGACATGATTTTCTTTAGCGACATGGATGGTTGGAAATGGAATTTGGTGCTACTGACACGCTTGCTGTGTGCGCTCTTGCAGGGATGGAAATTGAGCCGCTGTCGCTGTTCCCCAATATGACCATGGGCTGCACACCTGTAGCGGTAAAATCGCGACGCTACTCACGAGCTGACGCGCAATTCATTGCGGAAGAAACGGCCCAGCTCTTAAAGGAAGGTATCATAGAACCTAGTCGGTTGCCGTGGCGAGCCCAGGTCTTGGTGGTGTTACATATTTATGGGAAGGTATGTGAATTACTATTCAGGTCTTTGCTTATCAATGTGTAGTCGATTAGGGGTTGTTGTGGTTGGAGGGTCAGGAGCCCTTCTGGAAAAAGAGACCGGAAACGGAAGAAGAAAAGACACGAGGTCGAGAGAAGCGACGAGGATTCTTCTTCCTCGCCCCGCTCCGAAGAGAGGTGGGGATCGATATTGAGCCGTGTGGAAAAGCGGCGTTCCCAAGCCCGTCTGGCGAGAGGAGTTACCGGGACGGGTACCTACCCGGTGGACACGTCAAGCTGCCGTGGGGCCGTGCACCGACCCAGCGTCTGGCACCGTTCGCGGCACCGTCTACAAAGACGCGTACGGGTCGCACGTTGGGGCCTAACACGCGTTGCAAGCGGCGTGTGGCTTTTGCCTGCTTTACAGTACACGCTTCGCGTGGCCAGGAGGGGGCTGCAGCCGTGGTTCCCGGTACGATACATGCCCGGTGGAAAAACGTCCACCCGGGGTTCGTTCAACCACCCGAGTGCGGCGAAGCCGACCATCATCTTGGTCAGGAGGGGCCCAGAGACATTGTGAGGGACAGAGACCAAAGGGGGTCGTGAGTACAAAAGGGGACACACGTATGTAAGATGGCCATCTTAATCATCTAGGGGATTGATTGTTGAGTGTGAATTGTGGATGGTGGATTGCTCGGGGAATATATCCTTGATTGTATCATTGAAATTGTATGGTATCATTACCATTGAAATATATCATTGAAAATCAGTTTTCTCTTGGGTGGAATTCATAGGGATTGCGTTGCGAAAGCGCATATATATAATACCACTTTCTGGCGAAGTTCCTCTCACGGTCCGGGGGTCACCGAGACCAGGTAGTCACCGAGGGGACCATGTAACAGAATTGGGGGCTCGTCCAAATTACGATTTGCGGATTCGCAATTGGGTCTACATCCGGGATCTAAAATTGTATAAAATAATAAAATAATATTTTTATTAATTAAAATTTATTAATTAAGTATTAATTGGTAAATTTTTGGGGAAATTGGGGGTAAAGTATTGGGTGAAGGTTAACAGGTGTTAACGATAGGCACCATGGCGTTTGTGGCACAGAACTTTGCGGTAACCCCGAGTGAGGCACAGTTCCGAGCGTTACTAAAGTCGGACCTCTTGAAATTGGCCAAACATTTTAACTTGGAGGTCCGAACTAATTTAGGAAGGCAGAGTTGCAGGCCACGGTGATACAATCTATGGTGGGATTAGGAACATGGGACGAGTTAGCCTGGGAGTGGCTACCCGAAGAACCAGAAGATGTTGAGCTCCGGAAACTGGAGTGGCAATTACGGAGCCAGGAACGGATCAAAGAAGAAGAAAGGAAAGCAGAAAAGGAAAGAGCAGAAGAGGAAAGGAAAGCAGAAAAGGAAAGAGCAGAAGAGGAAAGGAAAGCAGAAGCGAGGAGAGAAGAGAAACAAGCAGAGGAAAGGAGAGTGGAACAAGAACTCCAGGAAAGGTTAAAAGAAGAAGAAAGGAAAGCAGAAAAGGAAAGAGCAGAAGAAGAAAGGAAAGCAGAAAAGGAAAGAGCAGAAGAAGAAAGGAAAGCAGAAGAGAGGAGAGAAGAGAAACAAGCAGAGGAAAGGAGAGTGGAACGAGAACTCCAGGAAAGGTTAGAAGGGAGAAAAGCAGAGGAGAGGAGAGCTGCCAGGGAACTCGAAGCAGAGGAGAGAAAAGCCGAAAGGGAGTTGAAGGAACGTGATCTGGCGCTTCAGCAAGAGATTAAATTCAAGGAGCTGGATTTAATGAGAGAACGGGGAGAGGCACCACCCTTGCTGACGGGGTCGACACCTAACCAGAAAACCTGGGATGTGGGCAGACATGTGAGGCTGGTTCCACCGTTCAGTGAAAAGGCAGTCGCGAAATTTTTTCCACACTTTGAGAAAGTGGCTCGACAATTAAACTGGCCGGAGGAGGCCTGGACCATACTAGTGCAAAGTGTGCTGGTGGGAAAAGCTCAAGAGATTTATTCGGCGCTACCAATGGACCAATGTGCAGATTATGAGGTACTGAAGAAGCACATCCTCAAAGCCTATGAGTTGGTTCCGGAAGCTTACAGGCAAAAATTCAGGAATGCCAGGAAGAGGGAGAGTGAGACCCATGTGGAGTTTGCCAGAGTGAAAGAAAACATGTTTGATCGGTGGTGTGAGTCAAAAGGAGTCGGGAAAGACTTCGAAACATTGCGTGACTTGATCCTGGTGGAGGAATTTCAGCAGTGTGTCCACGAGGACATCAAAGTGTACCTGCAGGAAAAGAAAGTACCAAAGTTGTGGGACGCAGCCACCATGGCAGATGATTATGCCTTAACCCACCGAATAGGGGTCCACAAACCTAACTCCTCGCCTAGACTTCAGCAGGGGAGTGATGGAACACCCGGTGCGGAGAACGACCTTACATGGCGGCGGCCTCGAGATGATTATGGGGACAACTATGATACCCCAGCTGTTAGAAATCAGAGGGCTACGGGCCCAAGACAAACTTATTTTCCGGGGGGCCCGAGGCAGACCACGAGTTTTTCCTCCGGGCCTACTTGCGCTTTTTGCAAGAAACCTGGACATGTGATGTCCCAATGTTATGCCCTGAAAAAGGAAAATCAGGAGCGGAGTTCGACTAGTACGACTCCAAATGCAATGGCCATTGTGAGAAATCGCCATCAAAAGGGTTACCAACCATTTATTTCAGAGGGGTTTGTGTCACTGGATGGAGCCTCGACTAACCGGAGACCGGTTAGGATATTGAGGGACACAGGAGCACATCAATCTTTAATGCTTGAAGGCATTTTGCCATGGTCCGAGGAGACGGCAACGGGGGATAGTGTTCGTTTACAGGGGATCGGGGGCGGTGTTAGTGCTCCACTTCATGTCATCCATTTGGAGTCCGATTTGGTGTCAGGACCGGTCACCGTCGGTTTACAAGCCACACTTCCTGTAGAGGGTGTATCTGTGGTTATCGTGAATGATTTGGCCGGGGGTCAAGTTTATGGTAACCTGAGGGTTGGTAAAGAGCCCAGCAGGGAAAATAACACCACACCAGCTCGGGATGGTGACAAAAGTACCAAGTTATTTGTAGGGGGACTGAACTTCAAAACAGACGAAGAAGTTCTGACCTCTGTCTTCAACAGATATGGGCCGCTGGTGGAAGTGCGGTTGGTAAGAGACAGGGAAACGCAACAGTCAAGAGGGTTCGGCTTTGTCACGTTTGCAAGCACAAAAGACGCCAGAGAGGCAGAGAAGAATTGGAATGGCAAGGATTTGGAGGGTCGGACCATAACAGTAGGGAAGGCATTTCGTAGGGGTCGAGAGGTCTACAGGAGAGTACAACTGGGCGGTAGTTTTGGTGGTGGCCGCAATCAATATTATTATGGAGGCTCCCTGAGTTACGGCAGCTCCCGAAGGAAGGATTGTCAAAGTAGTGGCCGAGAAGGAGACCGCTATTCATGGGACTACAGTGACAAGCGGTCCCACCATAAATATTAGGGAAGTTCTGAAAAGTTGAAGCACTGAATGCGGCGGAGCCGCCGAGCCAAGATTCCTACACGGATTAACCGTGAACGCCACGTTCCTAAAGGCGTCCATGTAGTGAACTTTCATGCACGGACTAACCGTGAACTCCACGTTCCTCAAGGCGTCCATGTAGAGAACTTTCCTGCACGGACTAACCGTGAACTCCACGTTCCTAAAGGCATCCATGTAGTGAATACTCGGCTTGGCCTCCCGGAAAAAGTGCTATCGAGTTGCTTAACTTTGGATCTTTGATCAACCCCTTAACCTTCATTCACAAGAAACTGACAGTCAAAGTCAGAGGGTCATGAGATGGAGTTTGGCTTGGCAGGAGTCCAACGGGAAATTGAACATGTAAAGGGCAGGGACAATGTCGTTGCTGGGGCTTTGTCCAGAGTGAATTACCTTTGAAAATCTCTGGGGGTTTTGTGAAATTTTGTTGCTTTATTTTTGAGTTGTGATAATTGTTGCCCAGGGGAACTGATGATTTGGAGGTTGAGTTATCTGGTTTGTTTATCCAAGTTGGCCGGCAACGAAAGTTTTCGCTTGGTTCAAACTTTCTTTCTTGAAGGGGGGGAGTGTTACATATTTATGGGAAGGTATGTGAATTACTATTCAGGTCTTTGCTTATCAATGTGTAGTCGATTAGGGGTTGTTGTGGTTGGAGGGTCAGGAGCCCTTCTGGAAAAAGAGACCGGAAACGGAAGAAGACACGAGGTCGAGAGAAGCGACGAGGATTCTTCTTCCTCGCCCCGCTCCGAAGAGAGGTGGGGATCGATATTGAGCCGTGTGGAAAAGCGGCGTTCCCAAGCCCGTCTGGCGAGAGGAGTTACCGGGACGGGTACCTACCCGGTGGACACGTCAAGCTGCCGTGGGGCCGTGCACCGACCCAGCGTCTGGCACCGTTCGCGGCACCGTCTACAAAGACGCGTACGGGTCGCACGTTGGGGCCTAACACGCGTTGCAAGCGGCGTGTGGCTTTTGCCTGCTTTACAGTACCCGCTTCGCGTGGCCAGGAGGGGGCTGCAGCCGTGGTTCCCGGTACGATACATGCCCGGTGGAAAAACGTCCACCCGGGGTTCGTTCAACCACCCGAGTGCGGCGAAGCCGACCATCATCTTGGTCAGGAGGGGCCCAGAGACATTGTGAGGGACAGACACCAAAGGGGGTCGTGAGTACAAAAGGGGACACACGTATGTAAGATGGCCATCTTAATCATCTAGGGGATTGATTGTTGAGTGTGAATTGTGGATGGTGGATTGCTCGGGGAATATATCCTTGATTGTATCATTGAAATTGTATGGTATCATTACCATTGAAATATATCATTGAAAATCAGTTTTCTCTTGGGTTGAATTCATAGGGATTGCGTTGCGAAAGCGCATATATATATAATACCACTTTCTGGCGAAGTTCCTCTCACGGTCCGGGGGTCACCGAGACCAGGTAGTCACCGAGGGGACCACGTAACAGTGGTACGAAGTGAAGCGCATCGCAAACGCATGGTAATCGACTATTCGCAGATGATTAATCGATTTACACAGCTGGACGCCTACCCCCTACCGGGGATGGACTCCCTGTTACGACAGGTGGCCCAGTACTCGGTCTATTGCACTCTCGATCTGCGTAGTGCGTATCATCAAATCCCCATCTCCGAGGCCGACCGCATCTATACCGCGTTTGAATCGGGTCAAAGTTTATACCTGTTCACCCGGCTACCTTTTGGGGTCACGAACGGGGTCGCATGTTTTCAGAGGGCTATGGACGACCTCATCGCTAAGGAGAACTTGACCGACATCTTTGTATATCTGGACAATCTTACGGTTTGCGGGCATGACCAGGAGCATCATGATGCAAATCTGAAGCGCTTCCTCGAGGTCGCGCAGAGGTATCGCCTAACCATGAATGAGGCTAAGTGTCGTTACTCCGTGCGCACGATAGATCTTCTGGGGTACACCGTGACCCACGGCTCTGTTGCTCCGGATAAGGAGCGTCTGCGACCCTTGCTCGATATGGCCCCGACTGCGATCGAGCTTCGCTGAAGCGTGCTCCCGGGCTGTTTGCCCATTATTCTAAGTGGGTGCAAAATTTCTCCACGAAACTCCGCCCACTTGTGGCCTGCGAAGCGTTCCCATTGAGCCCTGACGCCAAGGCTGCTTTTCATGGCCTTAAGTCCGACATCGCTGGGGCCGCTGTGGCAACGATTGAAGACAACAAATCTTTCGTTTTGGAAAGTGATGCCTCGGATCATGCGATAGCAGCGACTCTCTCCCGGGGAGGGGGGGGGGGGGGGGGTGACCTATGGCTTTCTTTTCGCGGACTCGCACCTCCGCAAAGCGGAGACATTCGTCTGTCGAAAAGGAAGTGTACGCGATCGTCGAGTCGATTCGGCGTCCCTACTTGCTCGGACGATGCTTCCAAATCATCACGGACCAACAGAGCGTTGCGATTATGTATGACACCCTGCATGCTCAACGCATTAAGAATGAGAAAATCACTCGCTGGCGTATCGAACTCGCCGACTTCTGCTACACCATCAAATATCGCCCGGGGAGGGATAACCTGGTTGCCGACGCCTTATCGTGGCCGGCAACGTGTGCGGGCCTCATATCTTTGGAGGGTCTGCGCGCTTTGCACGACACTCTGTGTCATCCTGGGGTGACGCGTTTCGCTCATTTTGTGCGTTGTCGTAATCTGCCATACTCGGTTGAGGACATTCGCCAGGTCTGTCGCGACTGTACTGTATGTGCTGAACTCAAACCGCGTTTTTACAACCCTCCCATGGGGACGCTGGTCAGAGCTACTAGGCCGTGGGAGAGATTGGCGGTGGACTTCAAAGGGCCGCTGCCGGTGTTGGGTAACTCTCGTTATATGCTCACTATCGTTGATGAATACTCGCGATTCCCGTTCGCTTTCACGTGCGCAGATATGACAGCCGCCACGGTTATACGGTGTCTGCAGAACTTGTTTTCTATGTTTGGGAATCCGGCCTACGTGCATACGTGCGGTGTTCCTGTCCAAGGAAGTGAGGAGCTTCTTACTTCAGCATAATGTCGCTTCTAGCTATACCACCCCGTATAGACCACAGGCGAATGGGCAGGTCGAACGCTTTAATGGGATTATATGGAGGGCCGTCATGCTAAGCCTTAGGTCCCTCGGCCGGGGCCTAGATAAATGGGCTTGGTCGTTACCTGCGGCGCTGAACTCAATCAGGGCTTTACTATGTACGGCCACCAACCACACTCCTCACGAACGGATGTTTCATCACCCAAGGAGCTCGGGTAGTATCCGATCTTTACCGAGTTGGCTCGCTGAGCCGGGGCCGGCCTACCTCAAACGTGCAGTTCGCACGAGCAAGTATGATCCCCTAGTGGATAAGGTGCAGGTACTCCAGCCTAATCCCGAGCATGCTCGCGTGATGATGGCTGATGGATGCGAGTCCACTGTCTCCGTACGCCACCTGGCCCTTACGGGGACATCGACGAACCGATTTACGAGTCTATAGACTCTCCCGGGGCTCCGCCTATGGAGCATCTGTCGTCCCTCCCGTCGCCAAATACACCCCTGCCTGAAGGCACTGTGGTGCCCCCTCTGACGCCTGCCTCAAGCGGCTACTCTGATGCAGGAGACTCCGGGCTTGGGGATGTAGTACCCGGTAGTTTCCGGACCCGTGCTGGCATGGAAATTCGCCGCCCTAACCGCTACGGATGGACCAACTGACATGAACTGATATCGCTACTCTACTAATGCTGACGCGTGCTTGATTCCTGCCTCGTGGAGGTGTAGTTCTAACGGCGGGGAGAATGTAATGAAAATGTATCTAAGTTGAACCCAGGTGTGATGCTCGCTCGAACCACTGAGAGGCGTCTATAAGAACTCGGACGACTGCTGCTCCGGGACACTCCTGCGGCATTTAATCTATGACATGAAGACTCGGATGGTGCGTATATGAAGATAATCTAGGCTTGCTTGCATTGATTGATACTAGGGCATTGCCCGTACGTGGGTGCCCGTTCCGTGGCCAAAAAAAAAAAAAAACGCTACCCGTACGCTCTACCCCGCCCGTACGCCCGTAAACAAAAAAAACAACGCTCTTCGCTTCCGCCCTTCGCTCTGACTGAATTGGGAGAAATAATGCGCATAAGAAATCGAATTACGTACCGTAATGGCGGTCAGCTCGTAACGCGCTCAGCTCCGCTCGTCTCACATCGGCCACGCCTACGCAACAGAGCGTTCTGTGATTGGCTGCCGGAAGATAAGTCGTCACTGTCCGGAAGTTCGCAAATCGCAGTTAGGATGAATCGTTTTAATTTAATCGCAGTTTGAATTCGTTTTAAAACATAGTTTAACGGCAACATAGTTTTCCAACGTGAAATAAATGAATACGCTGTCAAATAATGCGCATAAGAAATCGAATTACGTACCGTAATGGCGGTCAGCTCGTAACGCGCTCAGCTCCGCTCGTCTCACATCGGCCACGCCTACGCAACAGAGCGTTCTGTGATTGGCTGCCGGAAGATAAGTCGTCACTGTCCGGAAGTTCGCAAATCGCAGTTAGGATGAATCGTTTTAATTTAATCGCAGTTTGAATTCGTTTTAAAACATAGTTTAACGGCAACATAGTTTTCCAACGTGAAATAAATGAATACGCTGTCAAATGTGCCGTCCGAGGCAGAGTCTGATCGCCACGTTCGGCACACGTGATAGCTCGCTGCTCTCTGATTGGTTGCAGCGTTTTTTGGACATAGCTCGGTAAGTAATTGTCCGATTAATATGAAACCTTGAAAAGGCACATCCTCGGGTCCCCAGCAATATACCTGGCAAGTTTCAAGTATATCGGACCCGTGGTTGTCGAGAAACAGCGGTCACAGACACACAGACACACAGACACACAGACACACAGACACACAGACACACAGACACACAGAGATTGCTGGAATTATAGATAGATTATTGATCCTTTCTATATGATTCCATGATCCTGATATATATATTGCATGATTGTATTTTACAGGATGTTGCCAGAGATCAGATTGTCATTAAACCTACCTACAGGACAATGTCGTGGAACTGATTGATTTCCATTACAACTCCATTGACTGAGATCCGGGTCGAGAAATTGACAGATTGTGTCAGTCCCAATGAGTCGCAGAAGTCCTTTGCTGAGGTGCCATGGCTGGTGAGAGATGAACCCACACCCAGCCAGCTGGCATGATGACAGTTGAAGTCGCCACATATGAGGAAGAGAGAGTTTGGATGAGTTGATAGAAGTTGGTCCATGTTGTCCGACAGCGAAATGTAAATGGAGTCATCACTGTTTGGAGGACGGTACAGAACACATATGAACAAAAGGTGGGAGCGGAGAGGAAGCCGTAGCCAGAGGTACTCCTGGGGGTGGGGTGGAGAGAGGGCAGTGCAGGGAGAGTGAGGAAGAGAGTTTTTGATAAAGATAGCCACCCCACCACCAGGTCGAGGCTCAGGTCTATCGTACCGGAGGAGGGAGTAACCAGGAAGAGATATTAAGGAATCAGAGACATCTTGAAGGAGGAAAGTTTCTGTTAAGCAGATCAAGTCTGGATTGTCAGAAGCAACCTGAATGGAGAGATCAATCAGGTTTGAGCGAAGGCCCCGGATGTTTGAGGTCCATACCGTTCATGAGGAGAGAGGGGGAGCATCGGGTGCAGGACAGGGGAGGGGTGGGTAAGATGAGGGGTGAGAGCGGGAGGTAGGGAGAGTGTGTCAGAGATATAAGATGAACATTTATAACAAATTGGGTTTGTTGTGATTTTCAAGTTAGCGATCCGTTTAAGAACGATGGAGGAGGGGTGGAATGAATGAGAATTTAGAGCATGGAGTGATTTGGAATCATGAGATTGAATATTTTTTTGAAATGGAATGAGTTGAAGAGGAAATTGAAAGGAGCCTTTTAAATAGGAAAAAAAAACAGCATGTTGTAACATACGACTGAATAAAACATTCCAGGGGAAAGTTTAAACATATTTAAACAGAACCGTGAAGAACAATCTTATCTTCACAAAAATACCAATGGGGAGAGGGAGCCAAGAGGGATGACCACGAGTCACTTGAACAGGGCAAAAGGTGGAAGGTAAGGGGAAAATGGGGGCGGGGCGAGACAGCGCATGTGGGCAGAGGCAAAAGCACACGATGGGACAAAAGCACACGAGGAGAAAGGGAAATATAATTTTTTTTGTTTGTTTTTTTGGGAGGTGGGGGGGGGGGGGGGTGGGGGTGTGGGGGCTACAACGTTAGACAAATAGTAGATGTTCGGTGAAGTTTGGGGGAGAAGGGAAAATCAAAAAACCTAGCAAAACCAGCAAAGGAAGAAACAAACTTCGACGGGGGAAGCCTGTGGCTGCAAGGCCTCACATGCCACGCGGCAAACAAACGATTAATTTATGAAAGATAAACACCGAGAAACATCCAAGGAACACACAATAAGTTCACACGCCGAAAGATAAAATACAGTTACGACAAAATACAATTGTGAACAGACTTATCTTTGAAAAAGTGGAGACCATGTGGAGCCTCTAAAATTCGTGACCGTGACGTCGTGTGCAATCTCTAGTCGCTCTTTTTCTTGTTGATTAAATGTGTTTGAAAACCATGAACCTTTATCTTTGCTTCGGAATGTTTTGCTGCAATGGGGAATGTTAATTTACCTGAAAACAGTTTGGACTTTCTGTGTTAATGCTTGCCACGTGTACGGAACATGTTTCCCTATTCCTTAACCTATGTGGGTGACTTTGTGTGCTGGCTTGGCAAATGTCTGATTTTCCATTCGCCTGTTAAATGGTCGCATCCAGATAAGGGATGTGCTGACCCTCAAGGCGATATAAACGCCTGTGCATTATTCTGTGTACAAGCGGTGAGAACAATGCATTTTCAGAGAGCTGGAATGCAGACTTGTTGGTTCCTATCTCTCCGTGCACGTCCCAATAAACTATTCAATCAAACAAGGACTTGGTTTTAACACGACACCCTCTCTCTCTCCCCTTCTTGCACCCACTCCCTTGATATGTTATATAAGTGATCTCTTACACGAGCCTCGACTTGCAGTCGTGGCCAAAAATATTGACACCCGTGCACTTTTTTCGAATAACTCACAATTTTCTCCAAAAATAAGTTGAAATTGACGAAAGTATTTGGTCTCCAAATTCTTTATTTCACGGTTGATATTACAGAAACTTTGTTTTTGATTCAGAACTTAATATGTCCTTTTAAATCAGAAAATAAAAATAAATGGCATTGACAAAATTATTGACACCTGATACTTCATATTTGGTAGCACAGCCTTTGGACAAAATAATTGCAGTCAAGCGCTTCCTACAGCCATGAATGAGTTTCCTCCACCTCTCCACAAGGCACCAAGTGCCAGAGGCAGCACAGAAACCCCAAAACATCACTGAACCTCCTCCATGTTTGACTGTAGGGAAGGTGCTTTCTTTGAAGGCTTCATTTTTTTTTTTGAAAACATCGAGATGATATGCTTCACTAAAAATATCTAATTTCGTCTCATCTTTCCACAGGATATTCTCCCAGAAGGATTTTGGCATGTTCAGGTGTGTTTTGGAAATTCCATTCGGGCTTTCTTTTGTCTCTCGCTCACCAGTGTCTCTCTCTGGCTTATGTCTCCGACCATATAACCCCCTTTCATCAAATTGACAGATGGTGCGAGTTGAAACTGGCATACCTTGTGTCTGAAGGTCAGCTTGAATCTGTTTGGGTCGATCGAAGTGTTCTCCACAATTCGAACAATCCTTCGTTGCAATCTTCAATCAAGTTTTCTCTTGTGGCCACGTCCAGGGAGGTTGGCTGCAGTGTCATGGGCCTTAAACTTCTTGATAACATTGCGTATGTTGGACACAGGAACATCAAGGTCTCTGGAGATGGACTTGTGGCCTGGAAATTGTCTATGCTTGGCTACAATCTTGTGTCTGACCTCTTCAGACAATTCTCTGGTTTTCTTTCTTTTCTCCATGCTCATTGCGGTAAACACAGTGACATAAAACAGCAGAATGACTCCTTTTCTCCATTCAAACTGGTTGAATGAGTGATTTTATATTGCAGGCATGTGCAACTCACCAAGTCCAAAGGAAAGGAAAATCACCTCCTTGAAATCTTATTATTTCTAACAACTCCTAAAAGGTGCCAATAATATTGTCCAGGCCATTTTAGGATTTCAGTGTGGATTAAGTTAAAATGTAGTAATTTTTTCAGCTTTTTTTGATTTGTTCCACTGCAAACCAAAGAAATACAGATGTGGACACCAAAATATTTTTTTATATTCCAACAATTTTCTGGAAGAAATGATGCATTATTTGAAAAAAGTGCAAGGGTGCAAATATTTTTGGCCACGATGTAGTATACAAAAAAAAATGTTCATTTAAAACCCAACTACAAAAATTGTTGGCCACAAGTGTGCCAAATGGATGAGCAATTAAGCTTCAATTTGCGCATGTGAACGTTATCCAATCTTCGAGTATAACGTGAGTTATGCACTCACCAATTACATTTGTTCCATTCATTTCAATGCTAATCATATATGTAACCATCGTGACTACGTCATCCCGTAAAGTCGTGCAAGACGTACACGGCAGCTTTTAAGTTGGAGGTTGTTAGGTTCGCTGAGGAAAATGTTGGGAATATGTCTGCACACAGGAAATACTGTGTCGGCGAGAAATGTGTTTGGGACTGACCAAATGTAATGTGCTATGACCCAGTGCTGATAATAATTCTGCAGGTTGCTTTAAATTCTGCACCTCGATATGACAACAAAAATGTTGAGAAACCATTTACATTCCAACCTTATCCAAAATATCGTCCCACAAAGTAATTAAAATAATATGGATAAAACAGCTCATTATTTCTCATGACCCTGGAAATACTTACTGTAGGCAGCGATGCCTTGTCACAGTGAATCAGTCACAGGACAAATTAACACCTCAATTGTTCTGACTGACAGTTTTGCTAACTACCGCAGTTGACTAGCTTTGTCTTATACTCCAAATTGACTTATCTATGAATAAAGGAAATAATAATGGGAAATTAGCCAATTCGATGAGTACTCCAAATCAACTTGTGAGCTGACGCTTATTTGATGGGACTTTTGGACACCAAATTTGCATAAACCATGAAGGAATTGGGGACAGAAAGTGGAAATGAGCCGGACCATCATCGTGTTGTGTTGATGTGCCCATGCACCAGAAGACACAAGACAGTACAGGAGCCGAGAGGGCAGCAGCAAGGGGATTAAGCGGGGGCTGATTGGCAGGCAGCCCCCGCTTAATATGAATCAACCTCGATGGTGCACGAGGTGGCACTCGTGGAGGTGTAGTTAGATACCGCAAGGGTCGAGCCGGCAGTCCAGATCCAAGTTATGTGCGACCTGGTGTTTGTGTGTGAGTTGGCGGACGAACCTGTGATGTGTGAGGTTGAGTCTGCTTCGTTGTGCGAGGTCGAGCCTGCTCCTCTTTGCGAGGTCGAGCCTGCTCCTCTTTGTGAGAGCGAGTCTTCTCCTTTTTGCGAGACCGAGCCTGCTCCAGTGTGCGATGTCGAGCCTGCTCCATTGTGTGAACTCGAGCCTGCTTTATTGAGTTTCGCTCTCGATACCGATTAAATGTTGTGATTATTCGCCGGCATCTCTTCTTTGCTGTGAATGGGGAGGGTACAAGCACCTGTGGGGTAGGGATTAAAAGAAAAGGGCATCACCATGAGAAAACGGCAGGCCATTGTTGGACAGGGTCAACGACTGCGCCAATTGGCAAATAATTGTTACCACCTTTGTCACCGAAGGTAGACGGAGGTTAGCTTTTTACCCCTGTCTGTCTGTGAGCAGGATATCTCAAATTTATGGACATTTCAATGCTCATTCTTATACCCTTGAGCATGGGGGTTCACTTGTGAAAATCTTAGCTGCCTGGGGTAATCGATTCGGGGAGAGCCGATTGATTATCCCTGCTAATTAGAGATGAGAGACATGATTGGGTCGAGATATATTGTCACGTCTGAGGCTCACCAACATGATATGCCTCATTGGTGGAATCTTTCTCCCTACGAATGACCGAATGTTTCCTAATTACTGCATTCTTCATTCGTTTCAATAAATGTGCTGTTTACCATTCCTCAAGGTCACCCCGATAAACCAAAATTGACAGTACATGCACAGATGGCAGATTGATCGAACACGTTTCTTACTTTTTAAAGATTTAATTCAAAGAATATTGAGGTGATGGGGGAGGAAGGGGTGGAATATGACCTCACAGTCCAAGCGAGACAAAAAGACAGAAGGAGAAGGGAATTGAATCATTTCATCACACACACGCTTCGGTCGTGTCAATTTTTGCCTCTGCCGATTTCCTCAAAGAGAAGTTTTCCTGGTCGTTTTTGTTGCACTTTTCCTGTTATTTTCCTGTCTCCATGTTTACTGTGTGCTTGCTTCTTGTTTGGTTTTGTTTTACAATTTGTGAGTTTGTGAGTATTCCTGTGACTTCATTCCGGGGTTATTTGAGGCCTAAACTTTCCCTTGTTGTGTCCATGATCGTTTTTATTGTCTCTCTCTCTCTCTCTCTGCTACCTTCAGTCCCTATATTTTCACCACAATCGAATTACCTCTCCTTCAAAATACCTTCAATTATACCTTCTGTTTAATGTCTTAAATAAATTTTAAAAATCAAACAAAATCGAAACAAAAAAATAAAAAATAAATTCCTTCTCACCACACACCACCCTTGCCTTGTCTATTCCATCCCCTCCTCCTCTGTCTTGCTGATTTCACCGATCTATTCCCACTTTGTTTGTGAAGGTATTCACCATGCTCCTTCACAATCTCTTTCAACCTTTCTCTTTTAACTCAACCCTGCTTTTACCTCACTTTAAAAAAAACAAAAAAACTAGAACGACACTCTTCGACGTCACGAAGTCGACCGATATGCCTCCACCCACATCATTCTACATACTTGTACCAAGTTTGATTGAAATCTTTTCAGCTGTTCTCAAGCATCACATTTTTACCTAACATGACCTCCGACCTTACAAAAATCACAAAATCACCTTACTCCTCACCTTTGATGCCAACATATAATAAGTCCATCTTTGCATCATAATACATACTTGTACCAAGTTTGGGCAAAATCCAATCACTGGTTCACAAATTATCACGATAACAGAATTTTTTTACCGAACATGACCTTTAACCTCTTCATGCAAAAATGTCATCAGCTCATGGACTTGCATCATTATACATACTTCAAGTTCTCAAGTTATCCTTCAGCTGTTCTCAAGTTATCACATTTTTACCTGACATGACCAATGTCAGAGAATGTAAACAAATCGAATGTCCACACCTCAAGAACAACGTCAAAGATTTAATTCAATGGAAAAGACTCACTCGAATATATAAGGATTACAACACAGTTTAACAGTACTATGCCGGTATACTCAAACAGGACTTAACACAACGTATTCAGCAAATCTTCTGCCCGATCCGGTTGAATCTCATCTTTTATAGTATTTCTTGAGACAAAGAAACGTCTCCTGCGTCTCAAGAAGTCAGACTGAATCATGATCGGCCAGATAAGGGGTCAGGAATTTGAGGCAAGTAAGCGTCCATAAGAACGGTGAAGCATCTGTTTTACATTTCAACATAAGCCACAAAAGATAAGCACATTAGCATAAAAAGGAGTCCTGGCATTCCACTATGTCTGGAAAAACAGCTTCATGGTTTTAAGAAATATTGTATTCCTTCTTTGCACAGATTATCGATGCAAGCTTTAGTCCTTTAAGTATTTCTAAGTATAGCAACACATAATCTATCTATAATTCCAGTAATCTCTGTATGTCTGTGTGTATGTCTGTGTGTCTGTGACCGCTGTTTCTCGACAACCACGGGTCCGATATACTTGAAACTTGCCAGGTATATTGCTGGGGACCCGAGGATGTGCCTTTTCAAGGTTTCATATTAATCGGACAAGTAGTTACCGAGCTATGGCGATTTTGCCGTTCGCCGTTCGCTTTGGCTTTGCGAATGGACCAAACCATTTCATGTAAATAGAGGGGGGGGGGGGGGTTCTGTGGTCGTTGCGAATGGACCAAACCATTTCATGTAAATAGAGGGGGGGGGGGGTTCTGTGGTCGTTGCTGCCACGTGGTTTCAAAGTTTTTTTTTGTTGTTGTTTGCACGCATGTTTTTTTGCACGCACGTACGGGCACCCACGTACGGGCACGTCCTAGTTTCTATAATTCATAATGCAGATTACTCAAAGATTTATCACTAATTACACTCTTGACCTTATTTTTAGCAATATACGTTTTTTAAAGATTATAATACTGCTGTGCATCACGATTTGTATTATTCAGCAACACCCATGTTCCCAAGCTATCTTGAATTTGAGGAGAGTAAGAACAGATTTGAACAGGATGCAAGTGACAACTCACCTACTCCATAGATGAGGGACGTTTCAATAGAATCAGAGGTCTGTGCAGACTTCGACACCACTGACCTTTGACCTCTTGACACCAAAATCTAATCAGTTCATCATCCCCCACGGGGCTATTATTCTGCTACAATGCATATTATAACAAGAAAGAGCAATCAGAGATCTTAGGGCCTCGTCAGGAAGTGTTTGTAGTTTGTGTGGTGTTTATTAGCTGCTGTGCTTGTGTGGTTTATTACCTCCGCCACCAAAGGTGGATGGAGGTTATGTTTTAACCGCTGTCTGTCTGCCTGTTTGTATATTTGTTTGTGAACAAGATATCTCAAAAAGTTGTGGACGGAATCAGATGAAATTTGGCAGAGAGGTAGTGTATGTGACAAGGACAAAATGATTAGATTTTGGTGAAGATATGGATTCGGATCCGGCTACTAAAATTTTTAAAGTGATTCTTCACCATTGGGAGACAGGGCCAAACACAATACATAGCAGGGTATCTCAAAAAGTTATGGACGGATATGTATGAAACTTTGTGGTTTTTTTTTGTGCGACAAGGAAGAATCGATTCGATTTTGGTGAAGATCTGAATATGGATTCAGACATGAGAATTATTTAATTTTTAAGTGATTCTTCACCATTGAGTGATAGGGCTAAAACCAACATATAGCAGAATATCTCAAAAAGTTATGGACGGATTTGGACGAAACTTGGTGGACAGGTTGTGTGTGTGACAAGGAAAAATCGATTCAATGTTGGTGAAGATCCGGAAGCGGCTCCGGCTCATATAATTTTTAAGTGATTCTTCACCATTGGGAGATAGGGCCAAAAATATACAAAGTAGACCACCTTTCGAGGCCATTTTTCCCTGCAGAGCAGGGGTTGGCCTTTTTCGGGCACCGTGGTCCCCTTTTTGAAGCAATGTTTTATGGCCGGATGCCCTTCCTGCCGCCAACTCTCTCAGTCACCTTTTTTTGCGACACACAGGGAATTACCAGTGAACTGGTACTCAATTTGCCGACCTCGGAAGGATGACAGGCTGAGTCAACCACCCTGGTGTTAATTCAGCGATTGACCGGGATTCGAACCCAGGATCCTAGGATCTCAAGCCGGCACCCGGACCGCTAAGCCAACACCAGGCTTAAAACTATACAAAGTAGAATATCTCAAAAAGTTGTGGACGGATGATTTTGATTAAATGTGATTCTGTATTGTGATTTTCTGGTCTACTCAAGGATACAAAACGTAAACTGTTCACCTGGCGGAAGTATGCTCTCTACTGAGTGCCGTTCCAGTTGATGACATGGATTTATGTTCAATCCAATATGGCTGCCGAAACACATGACCGATGATGTCATTCATTTAATTCTCCCACACAATTTTTGTGCAGATCATGCACAAGAAATTTCAAAATGATCGGATCAAGCGCTCCACTTGTCGAATTATGATGTCATAATGAAGACACCGATGAGATCATCATGAATATATGTTGTTCCCCATGAGGAGTACTTGACAATGAGCCGTATTTCATTTTTTTCCCCCATGTCGCGGTTTTGTTGATATAAAGGTGAAAAGTTTTTCGGTTTTTCCAAGATGGGGACAGTACCATGTGACCTATGACATCATAATTATGATTTAAATATACAGGAGGAGGGACTTATGTGATGAAAACTTCTTCGCAATCAGACCAACAGTGACAGAGAAAACCATACACGTTCTGTGCGGACAGACAGACAGACAAACTGACCCAAAGGCAATACCCTCTCCTCTGGCGAGGGTAAAAATATGGCGGCCAAACCACGTGACCAATGACGTCATTTTTTCCCCCTCCACCAATTTATCCCAAGATGACGTGCAAGAAATTTAATCTTGATCGGATGAAGTTTTGTACTTGTTGAATGATGGCGTCATAATGGAACCACCTATCACATCATAATTAACACATTTTATTTCCCATGGAGAGTTCTTTAGAATGACCCATGTCTCAATTTTTTCTCCGCAGCGCTTTCGGATATACAGCAGTGCAAATGTTTTCCCAAGATGGCGCCAGTACCACGTGACCTATGATGTCATAATTTTCATTAAAAATTCGCCAGGAGGAGGTGCACCTATGGTGAAAATTTCTTGTCAATCGGACCAACAGTTGCAGAGAAAAGTGTACTTATTCTGTGTGGACAAACAGACAAAGAAACAGACAAACGGACCCAAATGCAATACAATCTCCTCTTGCGAGGGGAATGATGTAGTTACTTTCACATGTGTGAAAGACAATGTTAATTTGCACAAACAGACACACGATTCACTTCATTCATCTTTTCACATTTTCGTTTCCAAATAATGCAAAAAAAAAAACTTGCAGAAATGCTTGGCACTTACTTGGCCGAACCTTGCCTGTTCCCATGCTCGAGATCATCCCACTCCACCCCTCTCCCCCCCCCCAAGTACAACCCAAACTTCAGATCTGTAAAAACAAAATTTCAGGCATACTTTAACTGTGTTTAGCTGAGATAGGTTTTAAATAGAGATAATTTTACCAAATACCAGTACTTCATCAACAAATTGTGGTGTGAAGCCTTTGTTTGAACTTTCGTATGCCGACCTCGTCACCAAAGCACCAGTCGTCATGTTCATTTCATCACCACTCCCCCCACCCCCCTTACTCTCTTTCTTCACCTCACCCATTCTTTCTCCAAGTATCTCTCTGCATATAACCTTGTCACACTCTTCTGCCATTCATTGACACACAAAAAGTAGATTAACTTAACTTTTAAAATCTTTTGAAGTGCATTTTTAGTTTTTATTTTCATTTTTAAAGTGTAATAAGTGCATTTTTATTGCTTCTTGTGTGACGCAAGATTTATCAAAGTTGTGAAAGCAAAGACGGGGTGGATTCTAATGTACAAAGGCCAAAGATGAATCCTTTAATTCGTGAAATCACAAAGTAAAACAATGGGTCTTGTACAGGGTGTTCAAAAAGAAGCACAACTCATGTACAGTGCCTATAGAAAGTCAACACCCCCTTAAACAATTTTCACCTTTTGTTCTTATATACCCTGGCATTAAATCCATTAAATCAGACTTTTCCATCTTTATCGCACACATCGTAAAACACAACTTCAAAATAAAAAACAAATTCTACAAATTTCAGAAAATTAATTGAAAATACAAAACTGAAATATCTTGGTTGGTTAACAGTCCAACCCCCTGAGTTAATACTTGGTGGAAGCACCTCTGTGAGTATGTTGGCATAGGTCTCTACCACTTTGCACACCTTCATTGGGCAATATTTGCCCATTCTTCTGTACAACACTGTTCAAGCTCAGTCCAGTTGCGTGGGGAGCGTTGATGGATAGCAATCTTCAAGTCATGACACAGATTTTCGATTGTATTTCGGTCACTACCACACCATGCTTCAAAGTAGGGATGGTGTTCTTTCGGTGATGTGCTGTGTTGGATTTGTGCCAAATGTAACGTTTTTGCATTTAGGACAGAAAGTTCCACCTTGGTTTCGGCAGACCACAAAACGTTTTGTCACATGGCTTCAGAATCTCCGGAGTGTTTTTTTGCAGATCTGAAATAGGACTCAAGGTGGGCTTTTTTGAGTAATAGTTTCCCTTAGTGCTGGGCAATAATCGCGATGGGACGATGATCGTGCTTTAGATTTACTATCGCGATCACAATAATGGAGATTTATTATCGCGATAACTGCTGCTCATGCTGTAGAATGAAAATCACACCTTGAACCCAGATATTGACGGTGTATTGAGTGCATTTAGCTTCTCTCAAAAGATATACCTGTATCAAATGCAGCTCCATAAAATAAAGGAGGTGATATAATATCAAATGTATATTCTCGAAGATGTAATTGAAATGGTATAATGATTAAACAATAAACGTCGGTGCTTCCAGTGTCTAAATCGGCGATCCCTTTGAGTTCGCTTTGTCTGTGTGTGAAGTTAAGCACTGAAGGCAAAATCATCTCAAATATCGAGGAGGTGAGCGCACTCGGGGTGCGGACCTGCACTTTCGTCCGGTGAGCTTATGCAATCGAGTAGTGTCTGCAGGTAAGTGAGTGAATGAATGAGTCTGAAAACACTTCAGTCATTAACTCTTGAACCAAACACACAATTTCGATGAAACCTGGACACAAGCTTCATATCTGATGCCGAACGAAGGTGTATTTACCGCATCAGAATCTGCGCTCATTAAGGGTGTCTATGGGGAGGAGGTGGGAGGGTTTGACCCCCCCAAAATGTATTTGCTCTCTTCTCCGAAACTACACAAACTATTTCAATGAAACTTCATCACAACCTTCATCACCCATGATGTACCAAAGTTTGTTCATGGCAGAAAAAATATCAGGGTCTGTGGGGGTTTGAGTGACTGTTGTTCCTGATCCAGGTGAGCTTCAGGACCTGCTGTCCTATTTTTGTCACGACATAGGATCGCTTGGCATTTATTAATTATTTGCGACGTTCCACATCAGACGACATTTTAAATGTCTGAAGATAATCATGCATGACTTTCTCCACAAACGTCCCAATTGGCAGGCAGCTTCCCTCAGTGTGTTCTGTTATCAAGCAGCTTGCTATTGCTTGCCAAGACAGATGTTCCGTATCAACCACTGCAAACTGTTCGTCCAGTCACTCAGCAAACGGAGCAAACAATTTCCTAAAGGCAAAATGAGGTTTGACTTTCAACAAATTGCAACAGAATTATAAACAAATTGCAAAAACACATACCTCCTTGGGTATTCAGGTCGTTTCTTTGTGTCTTGTTATTGTATGCTACATGGCTCTCACGGCGCTAAATACATTCTTTATATTATCGCGATAATCGTGATAATGGGTCATTCCATGTCAAATCATCAAAGAATCTGCCGTTATCTCTCAGATTTTTGTAAAACTTTGGGAACCAATTGGGACCCATGAAAAACGGCAAGAACTCAAATATTTTTGCTAACAGCCTCTTAATTAGTGAGATACAGACTAACGAACTTTGGACTAATTAGCACGACGTCGCGAATTCAAATGGCCATATCTCTAAAAGTATAACACCTAGAGAGCTGGTTTTGGTGTCATTTTAAAGGTATTTTCATGCCCTATGAATTTGTCTGGGCAAAATTTTCCTACCTCCAACCAAAAAAAAGTTATCACAAAATATAAACTTCAATTGTGAATCCCCCAAAAATGTATCCTTCAAATTTCCTCAAATTCATCCCAGAGGTACCTTAGGATGTCAAGAAGCTTCCACATAAATTTTGTGATGGGCACTCCAACAGTTTCTGAGATATGAGCAATAATGTACATGTACGTATGGCATATAGGTTCGAAAACTTTTCTTCAACTGCTTCAAGATGAACTTTTCCTTGGCTGTCGTCATTTTTCTGCAGCTCCTTCAGAAGTGAACTGCCAATTTCTGTTGGTGGCAGGCCTAAGCATTACACTAAGCCAACTTGGACTTTCCCTGGGGATCTTAGACTGTGAAAGTTGCATCACCTCGAATTACCCACATGGGAAATCCCAGTTGGAATTCCCCAGATGAGAATTCCCCTCAGGCCCAGTTGAAAATGAAAGTATATGATACTTCAAAGCAATTGATGGTTGTTCCCTGTGTTCCCTGTCATGGCTAGGTTAGAATGATTGTATAATACATTACAAATGCTGATTTTCGAACCTATATGCCATACATACATGTACATTATTGCTCATATCTCAGAAACTATTGGAGTGCCCATCACAAAACTTATGTGGAAGCTTCTTGACATCATAAGGTACCTCTGGGATGAATTTGAGGAAATTTGAAGGATACATTTTTTTGGGATTCACGATTGAAGTTTATATTTTGTGATAACTTTTTTGTGATTGGAGATAGGAAATTGTTGCCCAGACACATTTATAGGGCATGAAAATACCTTTAAAATGACACCAAAACCAGCTCTCTAGGTGTTATACTTTTAGAGATATGGCCATTTGAATTCGCGACATCGCGCTAATTAGTCCAAAGTTCGTTAACCTGTATCTCACTAATTAAGAGGCTGTTAGCAAAATATTTGAGTTCTAGCTGTTTTTCATGGGTCCCAATTGGTTCCCAAAGTTTTACAAAAATCTGAGAGATGACGGCAGATTCTTTGATGATTTGACATGGAATGACTGTAATGAGGTCCATTTTGTGATATGGGTTTTTCGATTATCGCCCAGGCCTAGTTTCCATTTTGCCATCCTACCATACAGGCCATGTAAAAATTTAAAATGTGGAGTGTTTGGGAAATTGTTGTCACATGCACACAGTGACCAGTCTTTGCCATAAAGGCCTGTAGCTCTTTCAAAGTTTCCATTGGCCACTTGGTGGTCTCTCTGATCAGTCTCCTCCTTGCTTGGTCATCCAGTTTGGAGGGACGGCCTGATCTAGTCAAGGTCGTGGTGGTACCATGCACCATCCACTTCTTAATGATTCGCTTGACTGTGCTCCAAAGGATACTAACGGTCTTTGAAATATTTCTATACCCATCCCCTGATCTGTGCCTTTGAATGAATGAATGATCGTTTTGAGGCCATTTTCCCCCACTGAAGCGGGGGTTAGCCTTGCGGGCCCCATGACCTCATGGTTCCCTTTTTGAGGCAGTTTTTATGGCCGGATGCCCTTCCTGGCGCCAACCCTTAGTCACCTCTTACGATGAGCAGGGATACAGTGTACCTATTCTAAACCGGGGAACACACCGGGATCATTCATCCCAGCAAGCTGTGCCTTTCCATAACTTTATCCCGGATGTCTTTTGAAAGCTCATTGGTGTTCGCAGTTGAGTCTTTGCTGTGAAATGCACTACCCAGCAGAGTAAACTGACAGGAACAGTTGATTTTATTCTGAAATAATCAGAATCACTACAATTTAACACAGGTGAAGGCCAATTAACTTGGTGTGTGATTTTGATGGTGATTGGTTATACCTGAGCTCATTACCTCCACCACTGAAGGTGGATGGAGGTTGTTTTCACCTCTGTCTGTTTGTCTGTCTGTGTCTGTGTAGATGTCTCAAAAAGTTGTGGACGGATTCAGACAAAATTTGGCAGAGGGGTAGTGTATGTGACAAGGACGAAATGATTAAATTTTGGTGAAGATCAGGATCCAGAAAGTAGAATTTTTTAGTGATTGGTTTGGTGTTGGTTTGGTTTGGTGACAAGGACAAACCAATTCGATTTTGGTTCAGGTCCGAATCCTGATCCGGCCTATCATTGGGATATAATCAAACTGTTCAGCCTTGCGGAGGCATGCGCTCCACTGAGTGCCGTTCTAGTTTACAATTGCTGGTATAGGGGGCGAGTGGGGGTGGACACTTACGCAACCAACATATTCCAGTTTCGCATTTTAACTAATTTTCTGAATTAAAAAAAAAAAAAGTTTTTCGCTGGGAAGTTGTGGGTTACGATGTGTAAATAAAGGTGCAAAAAGTCTCATTTAATGCAATTTCATTCCAGGCTATGAGGCAACAAAAGGTGAGAGTAGATAGGCAGGGTCAGAGGACTGAGAGAGAAGAGGAAGCAATAACAGAAAATAGGCATTGGAAAACAGAGACCACTGACGTGTCTGCAATGTGACAGCACCAGATCTTAAACTTACGCCTCATCATGGGATGTTCCAATAATTTAAAGAGCTTTTGATTCCACACTATCCAGGAGAGACAGATGGGATGCTGTAGTACCAGCCCATAGCAAAGAGCCATACTCCAAGGAGCTAAAGATAAAGACCTTGCAGACTGTGAGTACTTCCGATTTTCCAAGGATCGACTGAGGATGCCCGTTCTGTGGCTGGTTTTGTAGGTCAGCATTGATATTTGCATTTGGTTCAGGAAAGATCATGGCTGATGGTGTGGACGAGAGGGTCCAGAGATTGAATCTCTTCCAGTAGATGACCAAGGAAACAGATCGCTGAGTTTGTTTGATGCTCCTTCAGGAGAGATCGGATGTAACTGTGTGATTTTTCTAGAATTGCAGGACATGTTGCATTTCTCAGACCAGTGTCTGATAGTTTGCAGATCAGGTGACTGCTTCGAGAGTTCAACCTTAAGATTTGCTGGATGGTGATGCTGATGACATACAATATTTACCTCGCTTCAGTGGCTTTATTCATTTTTCTTTTTTTTTAAGTTACAGATTCGGGTGAAACGGTGGTGGTTTCGGTATTCTATTATCCAATTGATAAATTATTTAACTATTTTATGATTACTATTTATTTATTTTCATTATTAATCATTTATTTATTTTCTCTCTCATCTGGGCAATATCTCAGGCACCTTTGGAGCGAGGAAGCTGATATTTGGACACGATAGCGACCAAGTGATGTGGCTATAAAGAATATTTTTGATTTATTGATTCATCAATTAATCGATGAATTATTTATTGATTAATAAATTAATTATGATTTTTTTTCGATTAATGACTTCATTAATTTTCTAAAAGTTACAGCTTCGAATGAAGCACTGGTGATTTAGGTATGCCATGAGCCAATTGATTAAGAAAATATTTTATGATCATTATTGGTTTATTTTAATTATGCAATTAATCAATTAATTATTGTGCACCTCTAACTCCCAATACAGTCTCCATGAGCTGCACAGCGGTATTGCCAGAAGCACCCGGGCAATGCCGCACTGGAGGATATTTAATTAGGCCTATTTGACATGGGGGCGGTGCACTTTGAATGTATGTGTACTTGTTTGTGAATCTTTTGCTCTTTCGAGAGTTTCAGACTTTCCTGAATCTCTTCACTCCCCTCTCCCCCCACCTTGCTCCCTGACTCTGTCTTCCCCTCACACCCAATTCTCCAAGTTTTTTTCTGCCCGACTGTGCATATCCCCTCTATACTGCAGTCGCTGTCTGTTTTATCGATTTTCTACGAGCCTCGACCTCAACCAAAAATAATTCATGTCAATATTAAATAAGAACGGTCGAGATATAGACATCTGCCATTCTAGCTTTATTCCACCACCACCAGATCACCTGCCTTTGATCCTTCTACCCCCACTAATTCACCCCAGATCCACCTTGTTTGAAATTCCAACTTCTTTCCTGGAAGTCTTGGCAGTGTCCATATGTTTTATACCTCCCCCACCCCCCCCCCCTTCCCCCCAAAGCCCTCTCCCTCCCACAGTTCTCTCGATGTCTCCATGTCTCTCGGTCCCTGCTCTCAAATGTTGTGTTTGTGTCCTTCCCCCTCTCTCCCCATCTTGTCTACCGCTCCCGATGTTATTTGTTTTGTGTGTCTGTTTGTCTTTCTGTGTGATTAATGTTCGCTCTTTCACGAGCCTCGATCTTGTATACAAAAAAAAAAGAAAAAAAAAAAAAAAAAAAGATGCTGAAATCCTTTCAGTAAATCCTCAGTGAATATTGATATCATTCAATTAAAATCATTTCAATGGTTCCCCATTTGATCCTTTAGTAACGACTTACGAGAAAGCTGAGAAGCACAGTATGGGGAATTCAGGAATTCATCGAAAATACAAATCCCACCGAGGCCCATTGAATGGCACACCGGAACGGAAGCGCCAAACTCTCGCGAGATTTCTGGTGCGATCACCTGCCTGCTTATATTTTCTTTCCAAACACCATAATCACATGTCTGTATTGTGCAGTAATAATCAACGCTAAACATATATAATTTATTTTCTGCAATGTGGAAGGTCAGTTCCAGCAAACAAATGACGAAAGCACTGCTGCGAACTACTCTGCTGAAGCGTCAAAACGATCGGACTTTATGCCCGGCGACCCGAGGAAGGTGATTCCTGTGTCTGTGTTTATGGCGTCACAGATTGAACAACAAGCGTCTGGCTCAAGTTGTATAAAATACCAGATTGCTCTCCAGGTTGTGAGCAAGTATTTGAAGCGGTTTGGGAGTGAAGTCGATGCTTTGTTTGTATTTGTAGATTCCAAGCGATCAAAAACAACTTCCCTTCTGCTCCGATACCACTACTAGTACTAGACATGGGTGATGCATGTGAGAGCACGCTGCTCTTTGGGGGATTACGGAAACTTGGATGTTCCCGCGTTGTCCATTGCGAGCCGTCACATTCGATAAAATTAATTAATTCCCCATCAACAGACGAAAGGGGATGTCCGTAAGTTCATTCCAACGCAAAAGGTTTGTGGATGTTCACTTAATACGTACATTTAAATGATGTTCGAATCCTTGGTTGATGGATGGTCCCTTGTGTTTATAGTTTTGACACATTACCTTTACTCACAACGGTTCCCGCCACCCTCTGGGCGAGGCTTCAATTGGGAGGCCCAAATGAAAAGGCAAAATATCGGAAACTGAACGCTTTTTTTTTTTAATTTTAAACGATTTATATAAACATCCGTTAAATCATATCACACGCAAATCATCAAAATCTAAACAGTAATTGTAGAATTTCAATAAAAGCCACATCACTGTTCATATCGGTAAATATTATTCCATCGTGTTTGGAAAAACGAGAAAATTGGAAAAACAATTGGAAAAACAACATAGCCTATTTTACTCCAGGGAGTCCCAGAATTACTCACCCAAAATTTCGTTGCGATCGGTTCAGCCGTTTTTGCGGTACCTAGGAACAGACGGACAGACAGACATTTGGTGAATCTTACCCATCCCTCTCTGTACCCACCGTACCCAGTCGTACCCAGCTGTTCCTGGACTCCGTGTCCTTTCCTCCTGACAAGGTGGAAAAGTTTCTGTCAACCCTCGACTCTGATTCTGCAACTGGACCTGACGGCATCAGCCCACGGGTCCTAAAATCCTGTTCCTCCTCTCTTTCACTCCCTCTCTCTGTTCTCTTCACCCTCTCTTTTGCTCAAGGTCAACTGCCATCTGCTTGGAAATCAGCCAACATCACCGCTTTGCACAAAAAAGGTGCAAAAACAGATCCTAGCAACTACAGACCAATCAGCCTTCTCCCAATTATCAGCAAAGTCATGGAATCCATCATTGCTTCGGATATGAAATCTTTCCTCTTCTCCAATGGCTTGATCTCTGATCATCAATTTGGTTTCAGACCAGGTCACTCTACTCTGGACATGCTGCTTCTGCTGTCTCAACAATGGATGGAGGTCCTCAATGCCAAACAGGAAATTAGAGCTGTCTCCCTTGACATATCACGTGCCTTCGATACGGTCTGGCACCCCGCTCTGCTCACCAAACTCTCCTCCTTTGGTATCCATGGAAATCTCCACGCATGGCTGGAGGACTTCCTCTCTAGTCGTAGTCAACGTGTGGCCCTGAATGGGTTTCTCTCATCTCCTCTTCCTGTTCAGGCTGGAGTTCCCCAAGGCAGTGTTCTGGGCCCTGTGCTTTTTCTGGTCTTCATCAATGATCTCTCTGACTCTCTTGAAAATCCTCTCTATCTCTTTGCTGATGACTCCACTCTCTGCCGCTCCATTCCTCATCCCTCAGATCGGCAGTCTGCAGCCTCCTCACTCTCTGCAGACCTGGACAAAATCACAGACTGGGCAAACAAGTGGAACATGTCTTTCAATCCTGACAAATCTCACACTCTTACGATGTCTCTCCGAAAAGACCAACTGGACAACCCTCCCATCTACTTTCTGAATAATCCTCTCCAAGAAGTTCTGTCACTCAAGCTTTTGGGTCTCACTATCTGCCATGATCTTTCCCGGGAAAACCACATTTCCAAGCTGGCCTCCAAAGCCAGTCGCCGACTGGGCATCCTCCGTCGTGCGAAGTCCTTCCTTGGCACACCTGAGCTCCTCACCACATACAAGGCCATCCCTCTCCTCCGTGGCTGCAGAAACCCTCATCCACGCCTTCATCACTTCCCGTCTGGACTACTGCAAAAGCCTCCTTTATGGTTCACCCTCAACAATCACCAATAAACTCCAATACATTCAGAACGCCGCTGCCCGTCTACTCACCCATTCCCGGACCCGTGACCACATCACCCCCGTCCTTTACAAGCTTCACTGGCTCCCCATCTCCCAGAGAATCCAGTACAAAATCCTCCTCTCGACCTACAAAGCCCTCCATAACCTGGCCCCATCCTACCTGGCTGACCTCCTCTCCAGACACACTCCCACCCGCAACCTCCGCTCTGCTGGTACCAACCTCCTGACCCCCCCCCTATCCGGACCAAATTCAGATCCTGGGGGGACAGGGCCTTCTCCATCGCTGCTCCCACCCTCTGGAACTCACTACCTCACACCATCAGAGACTCCTCCTCCCTCACCACATTCAAAACATCACTCAAGACCCACCTGTTCAACACTGCATTCAACATTTAACCCACAGCATGTAACCCCTGACTATCTCCTCTCCTTCTCCCTCCTTTGTGCTTTGAATATTTCCCTATTGATTCTTCTTTTTTTGCAATTGTTTTTATGTTTTGCTATGCATTATGTTTTGCACTCTGTCAAAGCGTCTTTGGGCTTCCTGAAAAGCGCTATATAAAATAAATGCATTATTATTATTATTATTATTATTAGTCACGTGACAGTTGAGGACAGCACGCTTTTGCGCGTCCATGATTTCTGTATACGTTTCAAGCTAGCTCTCGAGCAAGCTTAACCAATGTGTAAGTAAGACTTACAGCCCTCCCTCGGCTAGCTTCTCAAATTGTAAGTGAGACTTACACATTGGTTAAGCTTGCTCGAGAGCTACCTTGAAACGTATACAGAAATCTTGGACGCACAAAAGCGTGCTGTCCTCAACTGTCACGTGACTAATAATAATAATCGATCTATAATTCCAGCAATCTCTGTGTGTGTGTGTGTGTGTGTCTGTGTGTGTGTTTGTTTGTCTGTGACCGCTGTTTCTCGACAACCACGGGTCCGATATACTTTAAACTTGCCAGGTATATTGCTGGGGACCCGAGGATGTGCCTTTTCAAGGTTTTAAATTAATCGCAGAAGTAGTTCCCGAGCTATGTCCAAAAAACGATTCAACCAATCAGAGAGCAGCGAGCTATCACGTGTGCCGAACGTGGCGAACAGACTCTGCCTCGGACGGCACATTTGAGAGCGTATTCATTTATTTCCCGTTGGAAAACTATGTTGCCGTTAAACTATGTTTTAAAACTAATTAAAACTAATTTGCGATTCATCGTAACTGCGATTTGCGACCTTCCGGACAGTGAGGACTGCACTTCCGGCAGCCAATCACAGAACGCGTTATTGCGTAGGCGTGGCCGATGTGAGAGCGAGCCGAGCCCAGCGCGTGCGCCATTACGGTTCGTAATTCGATTTCTTCCGGAGAAAATAATAATTTCTCGATTTCTTATGCGCATTATTTCTCCCAATTCAGTCAGAGCGAAGGGCGGAAGCGAAGAGCGTTGTTTTTTTTGTTTACGGGCGTACGGGCGGGGTAGAGCGTACGGGTAGCGTTTTTTTTTTTTTTTGGCAAGGAACGGGCACCCACGTACACCCACCCACTCTGCCTCGGACGGCACATTTGAGAGCGTATTCATTTATTTCCCGTCGGCAAACTATGTTGGCGCTATGTTGGCGTTAAACTATGTTTTAAAACTAATTAAAACTAATTTGCGATTCTTTCGCTTTGCGATGCGATTTGCGATTGCGTTAAACTCGCTCGGGCGTTAAACTATGTTTTAAAACTAATTAAAACTAATTTGCGATTCATTCGCTTTCCTGCGCATTTGTGCACGCGATGGCGATTTCTTTACCAAACTCCGCAAGCCGTTAGCTTTGGACCAAACCATTTCATGTAAATAGAGGGGGGGAATTGTCACCGTACTCGCAAGCCGTTCGCTTTGGACCAAACCATTTCATGTAAATAGAGGGGGGGGATTGTCACCGTACTCGCGCCGTTCGCTTTGGACCAAACCATTTCATGTAAATAGAGGGGGGGGATTGTCACCGTACTCGCAAGCCGTTCGCTTTGGACCAAACCATTGCATGTAAATAGAGGGGGGGGATATACTTTTAGATATATATATAGTACGGGCATGCCCTAGTCTATCTATAATTCCACTAATCTCTGTCTGTGTGTGTGTGTGTGTGTGTATGCGACCGCTGTTTCTCGACAACTACCGGTCCGATATACTTGAAACTTGCCAGGTATATTGCTGGGGACCCGAGGATGTGCCTTTTCAAGGTTTCATATTAATCGGACAATTACTTACCGAGCTATGTCCAAAAAACGATTCAACCAATCAGAGAGCAGCGAGCTATCGCGTGTGCCGAACGTGGCGAACACACTCTGCCTCGGACGGCACATTTGAGAGCGTATTCATTTATTTCACGTTGGCAAACTATGTTGCCGCTATGTTGGCGTTAAACTATGTTTTAAAACTAATTAAAACCATTTCATGTAAATAGAGGGGGGGGGGGGGGGGGGGATTGTCACTGTACTCGCAAGCCGTTCGCCGTTCGCTTTGGCGTTGCGAATGGACCAAAACATTTCATGGACCAAACCATTTCATGTAAAGCGTTCGCCGTTCGCTTTGGCGTTGCGAATGGACCAAAACATTTCATGGACCAAACCATTTCATGTAAAGCGTTCGCCGTTCGCTTTGGCGTTGCGAATGGACCAAAACATTTCATGGACCAAACCATTTCATGTAAAGCGTTCGCCGTTCGCTTTGGCGTTGCGAATGGACCAAAACATTTCATGGACCAAACCATTTCATGTAAATAGAGGGGGGGGATATAATTTTAGATATATATATAGTACGGGCATGCCCTAGTAATAATAATACTAATAATGCATTTATTTTATATAGCGCTTTTCAGGAAGCCCAAAGACGCTTTGACAGAGTGCAAAACATAATGCATAGCAAAACATAAAAACAATTGCAAAAAAAGAAGAATCAAACAAAATTGAATCAAATTGCAAAATTGAAAGAAAATTGAATCAAAATTGAATCAAATCAAATCAAAGAAGAATCTTACAAAATCAAACAAAACATAAAAACAATTGCAAAAAAAGAAGAAACTTAAAGTTGTAAGTTGACTGTAAGTTACACTGTAAGTTGACTCGCCGCATCCTCCGCCTGAGGATCCCCACTGAAGGTAGGTAGTTGCAGGAGCTAATGCATCCCAAACTCAAATGATGATAGGAGACGATTCAGATTAAGTGTTGTAAAAATCAGAGTCTCACAATAGCTTTCTCGTTCCGAGTTTAATCTGAATCAATCTCGTACAGCATCGAGAAAGAATACATGGCAACCATCATTTCACTTCTCTCATAAGCACTAAGAGTATACATCATATTGGGTACACACAAGCAAGACTCATGCCAACGTGATTTCTCACCTTCCTAAATAAGAGCGTAATTGTCTCAGGTCTCCGATTTCGAGTCTGCCCCTCACAGTCAGCGAGTGGATATTGTTGCGGTTTTGCGAATAAAGGATGACCCCCCTCGTAGGTAGTTGCACCACAACATGTAGCCTCACTTTAGTTCAGTTATTTCTTCGTAAATGTAAGCATCGTCTCCTTTCCTGTGTTAGTTTGCGTTGAGCAGGCCAGTGAGTTAGGTGTTCTTTGGGCTCGAATGCCACATGCTAGGCCTGGAACAAGTCTGGCAGGCCGAAGGGAGGAGCTGCAGGGGAGTGGCCGGTAAGCGGCAAGCAGCCAATCAGAGCTCAAGGGGAGTGGCTAACAATGGCAGCGAGAGGAGGGCCTTGGAACATTCAGGTAAGGACTGGGGAGGGGCGATATAAGACCCTGCCCTGAGCCCCCCCGCGGCAGAGTCGGAGTCAGAGTGTGCCCTATAAGTCGTGGTGGCCAGAGTCAACCTGAGAGAGCTGTGAGAGTCAGAGTCGCCCAGCCCCTCAGTCAGAGTGCAGAGTGCCCCAGAGAGCGTTGTGAGCCCAGTGAGAAAGAGACGTTGTAGCCACGAGTGAATTTGGTTGCTTGTTATAAGCCCTCTCTGTACACGAACTATCCCTGTGCCCTGCGCTCTGCGGCTGTGAATAACGCGCTCGTGAGGACGATCCATTCCGGGCCACAGACATACGATCTCCCTGCCTGCGCTCCCAGCACACGTGTCGCGAACATCCGAGGGCCACGCCCGGCGAGCTATCCGGGGGCGAACGGCGCCAGGACGCGTTTGGAGCGCGTGCTTTTCCTTCCTCCTTTTCACTGCGTGAGTGAGTGGGCCCTTGCCCGGGGCTAAGTTAAGACTGATTAAGCCTGCTCTGTGTCTCTTCGCCTTGTATAGTTGTAAATAAACCCGTGTTCTTTCTTCTATTTGATTGTTCCCGTCATTTCACTATTGGCCGAGCATCGCACGAATAAAACCGCTCAATTGGGTTCAATAAAAGTAACGGCACGAGTCACGTGATACGCAAACCGCTCGGGCGTATTCGATTAGCGTGGCTTGTGTGAGGTCGAGTCCCCGTTTTCGTGGCGGCGTGGGTACCACGGTACGTGTGGAAGGTACGTGTGGAATCGACTCGATACCCTTCCGCACGCTCGCTACGGGAGTGGCGGCTCGGCCTCGTGGACTCGAAGACCCGAGGGGGAAAAGGGGTTTAACGCCCCCTCTGTTCGCCGACGGGCTTCGAGAGATCTGCAACAAATTGGTGTCTGGGAGTGGGATAATTGGACCTAGAGTGCGCTTCACGCACTCAAAAATTACGAGTGGATGAAATTTAGTTTTGAAAAACCAAATTATATTCGTACGATGGCTGGACAAGACGGTCAAATGCCGGTGGGAATATTAGACAAGGACGAATTAATGGCCCAGGACTGGCAGGGACAGTTGGTAGTGGAGGGTGCGGCAGCAGGGGACGAAAATGGCGGCGCCTCGCACGTGGCGGTGGAAGCCGGGCCCGCTGTGCAAGCCGGGCTTAGTATCGTGGTACTCTTGGCTCAAATAAAAGCATCCCTGGAGATGCAGGGGGACAAATCCACCAGGGAAATGAAAGAATTGGGGGACAAAACCACCAGGGAAATGAAAGAATTGGGGGACAAAACCACCCGGGAAATGAAAGAAATGAAAAACAAAATGGATGTCCAGAGGGAGGAATCCAGGTGTGAAATGGAAAATATAAGAGCAGCGTCAAAGAGGGATATGAAGAAGGCAGGGGAGGACATTGGGCGCAGTTTGAGCAGGAAGGTCGCGGTGGTACACGATGGGGTGAAGCGGTACGGGGAACGCTTGGAGAGCGAGGTAAAGCGGGGCACAGCCAAATTGACTGGGGCTATGGGGTAGCAACACGGGGTGTAGAGGAACCGACGATCGTCGAGTTGGAAAATAAAATTTTGGGGGCGCTGACGATGGCTGAATTGGAAAAAGAAATTTTAAGGGCGCCAACGATCGTCGTGTTAGAAGAAAAGATGGGGGTTGAAGAGACAGAGAATAAATCACGGGAGGTGGAAATGGAATATGTGCAAGGTCTGTGTTCACACCGTGATGCAGTGCTTGCTGACGAAATAAAAAGTTTGCAGGTGCTGGCGGAGAAGGAGGGCCCCAAGGTGAGTAGCGCAAATGGCGGGAATGTGTTTGGCACGAACGGGTGCTCGGCGCACTTGGGAGAGAGGCGAGACCCGGGCGTTCGCTGAAGGCCCATTGTGCGGTGTACGAGTGAGGGTGGTACGCTTCGCGAAGGGCCCATTGTGCGGTGTGCGAGGGGTGAGACTGTAACGGAGTGTGAGGAGCGAGAGTGCACACTGGAGTGTGTGCGGGAAGAGTGTGCACTGGAGAGTGAGGAAGAATGCACACCGGGGAGTGTGTGGGAAGAGTGTATAACAGAAGAGTGTGAACCGGAGTGTGTGATGGCCGAGTGTGAAAAAGAGTGTGCACCGGAGTGTGCGTTGGCAGAGTGTGTGTGGGAAGGGTGTGCCCGGAGTGTGCGACACTGAAGTGTGTGAAAGGCATGACTGTGCCTAGGTGTGCAGGTATGAGTACGGAGTGTGAGGGAGAGTGCACACCAGAGTGTGTGAGAGGAGTGTGCGATGGCTGAGTGTGTGAAGGAAAAGTGTGCACCGGAGTGTGCGGGAAACAAGTGTGCACCGGAGTGTGCGAGAACGGAGTGTGTGGGGGGTGCGTGTGCGCCTGGTTGTGCGACAACAGAGTGTGTGGGAGGCGCGTGTGCGCCTGGGTGTGCGAGTGTGGAGTGGGCCGCGTGTGGTGAGGACGCGGCTCATGCATCGACACCGACCGGGGTAGCGCCTAGCGGGACGGGTAGCGTACGTGAGCCCCCCGGTGAGTTGTGTGCTGCAGGGACCGGAGGGGGTCGGTGCTGCGTCGGTCTCCCAAGGACCGGCGTGCACGATTCGTGCCTCCGGCCCCCGCACTGCATGGTTGGTGCCGTATGGCGGCAAGGGCGATAGGCCGAGTTCAAGGGGAGGTGTGGATTATCAGAGCCACGCACCTTATTGGGTGAGGTGCTCCGACCGTGGCCGGTTGGGGCATCGTGCGTGGAACCGCGAGGCCCCGCGCAGGGATGGAACCCTGCACCTGGGCCCATCAATCCCTCCCCCCTTGGATCGGAAATACCGGACGGACACCACATACAGGCGACCAACCACCCGCATGGATCGCTCGGCCCTTCGAGGCCGAGCCGTGACAATGTACCTCCATGAATGGGGGCTCATAGTTTAGAGGACTGGAAGAGTAATGTACCCCACATGGGGGAATGGTAGTGTCACCATTCCTCACAGGGGGGGCCCATGAGCATTAGTTTAGGGGGGATGGCAGTGTTAGGCACATGGAGGGGCCAGCAATGGTTGCCTCCATGGGGCACCGAAGCTAGCCGAGGGAGGGCTAGGATAATTGTTCGGGATTTAGAATACATTGGAGACTGAGATTTAAGTAGTGACACCTGAACTATAGAGGGGACGTAGAGAGTTTAGGTGGTTGATAAAGAAACAGGGTGTGCTTAGTTTAAAGAGACGACGGGGAAGCATGAGTTTTCGGGGAACTTAGATAGGTAGATGATGCTGTGTGAGTGAGGAATTGTGTGTGGAAAATAAATGGAATTGTGTTGAGGTGCAGTGTGAATTGAATTGCATGGTGTGCAAGATGAAAGGTGTGTAATGCTTGGTGTGGAATGCATGGTGCGAAGGACTGAATGGGGGAAGTGGAACCCATTTGTGAAAGCCCGGGGCGGGTAGTCTAAAGCCAGGTAGATGGCATAGGTAAATTGTATGGATATTGACACCTGTGGTGCGGGCAGTGGCAAGTAGTGCTTTGTAGGGTGCATGAGACTGTGGAATGGCTGGGCGTGTGGCTTAATTGGTGCGTATGGTTATTGGGGTACTCCGCCACTGGTAGTTTGTCGGCCAGGCGAAGCCGCAGGTAGGCTCTGGGAGCCGGTTAGTGATAGTTGTGAGTGGGGCAAACGGCGCCAGGACGCGTTTGGAGCACCTGCTTTTCCTTCCTCCTTTTCCCTGCGTGAGTGAGTGGGCCCTTGTCCGGGGTTAAGTTAAGACTGATTAAGCCTGCTCTGTGTCTCTTCGCCTTGTATAGTTGTAAATAAACCCGTGTTCTTTCTTCTATTTGATCATTCCCGTCATTTCACTATTGGCTCAGCATCGCACAAATAAAACCGCTCAATTGGGTTCAATAAAAGTAACAGCACGAGTCACGTGATACGTAAACCGCTCAGGCATATTCGATTAGCGTGGCTTGTGCGAGGTCCAGTCCACGTTTTCGTGGCGGCGTGGGTATCGAAGGTACGTGTGGAATCGACCCAATACCCTTCCGCACGCTCGCTACGGGAGTGGCGGCTCGGTCTCGTGGACTCGAAGACCCGAGGGGGAAAAGGGGTTTACCCCCCCCCTTCTGTACGTCGACGGGCTTCGAGAGATCCGCAACAATATTTATGAGAGCACTGTAGTGTACAGACGATGTTACTGCACCTGGTCTAACTTAGTGGCCTACGTTTCACTACAATCATCATCATCATCGTCGTTTTACAGCCGTTTCCATGCTTGTATGTGTATGCTGTGATTCACCTAATGCCTGCTATCCAGGCTGCACACGTCGCTGGCCCTTGTTAGTCCTTTAACTCTGAGATCATCTCAGCAACTCATCCCATGTTTTAACATTCTCATGTTCAACTCAGACAAAGGAAGGAAATAACCTTACTCCTCTGCGTATGTGCCATCGGGATGAATTTAAGACCCTAATAATGGTAAAGCGGTAGGTTTGTTTTCCGATTTATGTTCAAAATATAACATTCAACTTAAAAAACGTTGTTCCACGATCATAAACTATCGTTTACAGACGGATAGATGGACATGACCACTTGCTTAACCCCACTTTTCACTTCACGTGCATGGGGTAACAAATAGACCACTGACCTGCCTGTGGTGTGAGAGCAACAAACCTTGTAGTTTGGCCTCATCACAGGAACAACAACCTTAAACCTCCTTTCGAGGCCATTTTTTCCCCGCAGAGCGGAGGTTGGCCTTTTTCGGGCACCTTGGTCCCATTTTTGAAGCAATGTTTTATGGCCGGATGCCCTTCCTGCCGCCAACCCCGATAGTTGCCTCTTGCGACACACAGGGAATTACCAGTAAACTGGTACTCAATTTGCCGACCTCAGAAGGATGACAGGCTGAGTCAACCCCCCTGGCGTTAATTCAGCGATCGACCGGGATTCGAACCCAGGATCCTAGGATCCCAAGCTGGCACCCTAACTGCTAAGCCAACACCAGGCTCAGCCATATTAGCTTGAAATCAGATATTTTTAAAAAATCCCTTCTCTGAAGCTGCTTCACCGATCGATGTGAAACCTGTCAAGGTTGGTGAAAATGTGATACTTGAAAACAGCTGAATGGATTTAAATCAAACTTGTTTATTTTTAGGACAGTGAACGAGGGCATCTACCCTACCCGTTGTGGGACTATGCGGAGGCATATTAGCGACACAGTCACATTGTTCTAGTTCTCCTTGTTCTCAGAATAAAGCTTTGTTGAACATTTGATGACAAAGCACAAATGGTAAAAACGTTATGGCCCAGACAGACACACACAAAAACAGAATCACAAACAAAAGTGATTGCAAAACCCCGTCTCTCACGGGGGATAGGCTAATAAAGGATGTTATGCATGATTAATTCTGCACCACCCTATACTTAAAATAATTTTAATCACAAACCTATACCTGGTGTTGGCCTAATGGTTAGGGTGGTGGGCCTGGGATCCCAAGGTCCTGAGTTCGAATCCCGTTGAATCAACGCCAGGTGGGGCCGAATCAGCCTGTCATCCTTCCGAGGTCGGCAAAATGAGCACCAGATATCTGGTTATAGAGAGGCATTGCATCAGCGGCAGACGCGCCCACAGAAAAATGATGCAAACAGCAGCAGGGTGGCTGCACACGCCTCATCACAGGATATTCCAATAATTTTCAGAGCTTCAGATTCCACAGAGTCTGAGAGAAACACACATGATGCTGGGGTGCCATCCCAGAGCAGAATTTCATTGAGCTTTGGACAAAGGCCTTGTAGACGGAGTAGCTCTGATTTCCCAAGGAAGGACTTGAACAGATGAAAGATGCACAGTCTACGGCAGGCTTTGGAGGCCAGCTTTGCGATGTGATTGGTCCAGGAGAGGTAATGGCTGATGGTGAGGCCTAGATTCTGAGAAGTTAAAAAAGACTGAACGTCTTCCATTGGATGACCAAGGAAATGGATAGGTGGATTAGTTTAACAATCCTTACAGGTGTGACTTTATTTGATGCTTTTCATCAAGTTATGTAAAGGTAAGGTATCATGTTCATGATCTAGATTGCAGTGTAAACCATCACAATTTTTTTTAAAGTTGTGAAGCCACATCAACATTTGGCTATGTCCTTCCATCAAATATGAAGAACAACAACCTTTCTCACCCACCGTGTTTAATTTTAAATGGTTCTAAAAGGCAATTCTGACGTGTTCTAAAGGGTGATTCTAAAGGGTTCGAAAGGGCACTGCAGAAGAAGAAAATTAATTAATTTGTACGTAATTTGTGTAAATCAAGTAGATTTACCTGAGCCTCGACTTTGCCATTGAAAATACGTAAACTTAATGAATATATATATATATATATATATATATATATATATGTATATATATATATATATATATATATATATATATATATGTATATATATATACAGACTTGGCATTTAATATGGAATATTTTTTTTGTGGGGGTGAACTTACTTTTCAAGATGTCTTAGAACCAAAAGTTCAATTGAATTATGTTGAAATTATTCTAGATTTTGTTAAAGTGACCTTTAAAAGAAACAAAAACCACATTTGACATTTCGAAACAAATAAATTGATCCTTGAAAGTGATGTAAAGTGATATCGAACTCAATTCATGGACAGTACTGTGTTAAACTTCTGTACGCTTTCCAGAAGTATCTCTTCATTTTGCAAATTAGCCAAAAAAAAATTGAACAAAAAACAAAAGTTAAATTACGACTGGGATTATGGACAGTAAAATTACAGTTCAGTACTTCGTGTAACCCCCACGAGCATTCAGGAGAGCACGTACACGTTGAGGCATGCTGTTCACGAGATTTGCCAAGGTTTGGACAGGAATCGCTTGCCATGCAGTGACAATAGCCTGCTGCAATTCACGCACAGAGGTCGGCTGCTGGTCCAAGTGGTCGATTTGACGCGTTAATTCTGCCCACAAGTTCTCTATCGGATTCATATCCGGGGACATGACAGGCCACTCCATATGCTCTACACCACAGTCAGCAAGAAAGTGTTGGATCATGCGAGCACGATGAGGCCGTGCATTGTCATCTTGGAAGACAAAGTTTCCTCGAAAGGCTGCACGAGCAAATGGAAGCAATGTTTCTTCCAGAATGGCCCTGTTCTTGAACTGGTTCAGGTTTCCATTCAGAACAACCAGGTCAGTTTTGCCGCCTGCATGAAAAGGAGCCCAGTCACCCCACCACCTCCAACTTGGACTCTTGGCACTATACAATCTTTGTTGTAGGCTTCATGCACTTGTCTGCGCACTCGGACGTGGCCATCTTGACGATAGACCAGAAATCTAGACTTGTCACTGAAGATCACGTGATTCCAGTGTCCTGGCTGCCATTGACGGTGCTCTCTGGCCCACTGCAATCGGCGCTGGCGGTGTTGTCTGGTCAGGCGTGGCTTTCTCAGGGGACGCCTGGCACGATAGCCTGCTTGAACCAGTCGTTGGTTGACTAGCCTTCTGAATACATGCACATTTGTCAGTTGCTGCCACTCAGACCTAAGCCGATTAGCTGACTTGGTACGGCCATTGCGGACTAACCGGTGCAGCTGGCGATCATCCCTCCTTGTGGTTCTGCGGGGACATCCTGGCCTCGGTATTGGAGTAGGGACACCCTTCTGAGCATTTCGTTTCAGGATCTTTGACACCTGACCTTGAGTGATGCCATACTGCCGAGCAATAGCACGCTCTTTCATGCCGTAATTTCGTAAAGCCACCACTCCATGACAAACAGCATTGTCGAGTTGACGGACCATCTCCAGAGGAAGCGGCAATAACCTTTGGAGACGTGCAGCAGTTGTTTTCCACTAATACAGAACGCAACAACCCTTGTACACCCGACTGTGAAGCCAATCGTCAAATGCACCTGTCCGTACATTTTGCCACACCACCTGTGATATAATCCTGTTGTTGACTTCTTGCTGTGACAGACAATCAGTGACATGGTTCTTTTAACAAATAAATCACCAAAGTGAAAAAGAAACTCACCAGATTGATATACTGAGTTAAAAAGTAAACCCAAGTCAAGAAAAAAAAAATATTCCATATTAAATGCCAAGTCTGTATATATATATATATATATATATATATATATATATATATATATTGTTGTGGATATGAGAATGTTTTTTTATTTTATTGTTGTGGTAAAATGTTGTTGTAAAAGGTTGTTGTAAAATATCACCCCTCCTCCCTCCGTTGTGGTTGTATAAAAGGTCAAAGGGCGTTCCCGTAGTTAGTCCATAAAACATACATGCAGGACACGATATATCTTTTTTTTGACAGTTATATCCTTATTATGTGTATTAGCGTAAGGCTGTGTCTTCCATTAATTGAAATACTCCATTGCACCAGTGAAAGAGAATAGATCCCCTTTCCTTCCCATCCCCAAAATCTCCATTTCATATTACATCCCCTCTCGTCATTGCCGAGCCTCGATTGCCCATATTACCTCCCCTCCAATAACCGCCATTGACCACGAGGCTCGAGTCGGGGAAGAAAGGCGTGTCTCCACCTCGTCATAGAGGGGAGGAGTGAGCCAGCCCCACTCGACCAACCATGAGCCAGGGGTTTGGCTAGAGAGGGCGGAGGAAGAGCGATCGGGGAGGTTCGAAAAGGTTGAGGGGCGGGGGCCTATATAACCCAAGGCAGGGCGTGTCCAGAGAGAGATGCGTTTTTACAGAGGAGAGATGCACTTTGAGCTGAGACAAGGAGGGTCACAAAGAGCTGGGTCATCAGAGCAAGAGCGCATGAGGAGATGGGAAGAGAGAAGGCTTGAGACCAACAGAGGTGATGAGTGCACAGCACAAGAGGGTTGCCTGACGCGAGAGATCGTGCCTTGCCTGAGAGGAAATCCCATCATTACTGAGAGAGTGAGAGGGTCGTGGCGTCGACGCAACCACGTTGGTTCCAGCGGTTGTCGTGTTCGCTTTAAACCACGATGCGAGGTCGGAACGGAACCTCGACGGCTGAACGAGCCGAACCGGCTGCCTTTGCCAGCTGAACGGACCACCTCCTGTCATTCCCCGCGTGAGTCAGTGCCTTTTGTTTGTTCCGTCCTGGGAATAAGTTAAGTCTGTATAACTATAAGCTAGTATTTGCACTGTGTCACCTGCGTCTTATGTGTTGTAAATAAACCTTGATTGCTTTCTTTTTGCTTGTGTGTAAATAGCCAATAAATTCAGTCGTATTTCCAAACCTTTCTTGCCTTCTTTTTCCTCTTTGCATTCGTCGCCTTTGTCTTTTCCCTATTGACTAGCTGTGGTGCGACCCGGCCAACGTTTGGGTGGAATCGGGTGAGTCGGGGATCCTGTTAGGTCGCGGCAATACCAAACCGCTCGGTAACTAACATCTTAAACCGCGATCTGTAACAATTGGTGTCTGGGAGTGGGATTCGAGGCCCGACCAAATTTTTAAAAAAAACGAATAGAGGAAAAAAAAAAATTGGTCAAAATTTGGAGCGGCCGAAATTTGTTTTGTTTTACAAAACCTGAATTTTGAAATCGCGCCATGGCTGGTCAAGGCGACGGGATGCCGGTGGGAGAGATAGACGGGGTAGAATCGACCCAGGACCCCAGGGAAGAAGTGGGAAAAGTGGTGGAGGAGAGTAAAGAAGGTGTGGTTGAGGGGGTATCAGGTGCACAAAATGGCGCTCTCGCGCACATGGTTACAGCGGCACCAAATTTTGCCGCGCCCGTGACCGTACCACTACCAGCGGGCTTTGATGTGGGGGACTTCATGGCGCAATTCACCGAGATGCTGAGAATAGAGGGGGAGAGATTGAGTAATAAAATTGAAGCAACAATAAACGGAATGAGGGCCGATAGGGAGGAAAGGGAGCAGAGGGACAGAGACCGCAAGTTGGGCGAAAGGGTCCCAGGGGTGCACAAGGAAGTAACGCGGGTCGAGAAGCGCCGGTTGAGCGAAGCGGAGGAAAGCACGGGTACAATGACGGGGGTAGAAATCGCGACACGGGGTTTGGAAAAGCCGGCGACCGCTGAGGTAGAGGAGGGTGTTTTATTAAAGCCAACGGTCGCCGAGGTTAATAAAGAAAAAGCAGTAGCGGGAATTGAAATTGAAGAGATGACGGAGGTAGCCCGGGAATTGCAGGGAGAAATGGAAAATGTGCAAAGTCTAAATGCACATCCTGATGCTGTACTCGCTAATCCAAATGGAAGTTTGCAGGTTTTGGTGCAGGGAGGAAGAAGAACCCTGAAGGTGAGACGTGCTGTTGTGTATTGTGCGGGGAGATTTTGTAAATGGATGTTTAGCGACAAAAGAATTGTCGCGCGATTGGGATCGATATGGCACCCGGGCGTTGGTGAAGGGTCCCGTGTGAGTGGAAATGGCACGCGTGGGAGAAAAAAGTGTGCGTCGGCGAGTGGGTGTGCTATAAAGTGTGGGAGTGAAACCGAGTGCGAGCGAGAATGCACGTCGGGGTGTACGGAGTGTGACACGAATAGTGAGTTGGTGATGGCGCAGGTGCGAGAGGGCACATCGGAGCGCGAGTGTGAAACCGAGTGCGAGCGAGAATGCACGTCGGGGTGTACGAAGTGTGACACGGAGAGTAAGGTGGTGGTGGAACGTGTGCGAGGAAGCACACCTGAGTTGGTCATGGCGCGGGTGTGGGAGAGCCCATGTGAGCGCGTTAGTGGGTGGATGCAAGAGTGCACGCCCATGGTGAGTGTTACGGAGGACGTAACGGAGGAGAGGTGTGGACCAAAGTGTGCGCAAGAGTGTGCGCGAGAGGTGTGGTGTGTAACAGGGAGAGCGTTGGTGGAATGTACGGACGGCGTTGGAACGCCAGGTTTTGTGAGGGTGAAAGGGGTAGCGTATGCTTGTAAGCATGCAAGTAAAGCATCGATGGTAACCAGGTTAGCGGTTAGGGCGACGGATAGCCGATGCGAGCGCTCGGTGCGAGGGGTGCGAGGCCCGGCGCGGGTCGATGCTGCGTCGCTTCTCTTCGAAGCGTCGTTGCCGATTCGGGCTTGGCCCCGCCCCGCATGGTCGAGTCCGGGCTTTGTCGGGCGAGGCGACCGGTCCGGTTCGAGGGCGAGTGGGAGGAAGCGGAACGGTGCCCCCTCGTGGGGACGGGGTTCCGACCGGGGGAGATTGAGCCATCGGGCCCGGGACCGCAAGGTGCCGCGCCGAGATGGTGCGTGGAATCTCGGTCCAACCAAACCACCTCCCTTGAACCGAAAGCCGGACGGATTCAACCTGCAGGCAACCAAACCACCCGAATTCATTGCTCGGCTTTACGAAGCCGAGTTTAATGATGTCATGACGCACCGAGGCTAGGATATAGCGGACTGTGATGATGGTGATCGTGATAGTGATAGTGTTTTGGACCCAAAATTAGAGAAAAACAAAATTTGATGATTGGCAAGGGATTGGCAGTAGTGATTGGCAGATGATGGGTAGTGATTGGCAAATTTTTTAATTTGTTGAAATTTGATGTGCATAATTGGTAGTGAGCGATGGGCCCGGTGGGTAAGGCTGGCATCCCTGCCGCCCTTCCCATGGGGGGCAAAGGAGCAATAGCTTATGGGGTTGATGGCAGTGAAAACTAGCCCGGGTGGGTTAGGTTATATTGATAGGGCCCTAGAAGATGACATTAGGTGACGTTAAGTTTAGTTAGTGACTGATACCTGTAGTGGGGACGCAGGTAGATTAGTATGGATGATAATGACGAGGGAGCGCAATAGTTTAAAGGGACGACTGGGAAGCGCAAGTTTCAGAAGGGAGTAGTTAGCTGAGATGATGCCGTGTGTGTGAGGATTGAACAGGTGAGAATTGAACAGGTGTGATTGCACAGGTGTGCAACTGAACAGGTGAATGGAGCAGTGTATGAGGAAGTAGTGGTGATTGCGTGTTGTGTTGACCAAATGGTCCAGGAAGAGGAGGAGGGTGCAGGTGGCACCAGGTAGGATTGCACAGGTGTGCAACGACAGGTGAATGAAAGACAGGTGTATGGAATAAATGGTATGGAGTATTGGAATGGATGGTCGTGGAGTGAGTATGGTGGAAATTGTGGAGTGGAGTGGATGGTGCGAAGGTGTGAATGGGGGAAGAGTGGACCCCCATCACGGATACCCGGGGCGGGTAGTGTAAGTGTTAGGTAGAGGGTACAGGTAAATTGTGGTTGGATATTGGCATCTGTGGTGGGGGTGAAAGAATGGTCTTTGGATGGGTGCATTAGTGTTGTGGAAATGGCTGGGCGTGTAGCCTGTTAGTGTGTGTAGTTGGTTGGGCACTCCACCACTGTGAGGATGTCGGCCAGGTGAGGCCGCAGGTGGGCTCTGGGAGCCGGTAGTTGTGGATGGGGCCCGAGGATCCGGAGGACGGACCCGGGTAGCCCAGTGCCAGAGGGCACCAGGGGGTGACAGAGCCAGGAGAGGGCCTGCCCCAGTTAGATAGGTTAGGGTGAGGAGCAGGTAAGCTCGGGTGGCAACTACAGTGGTGGAGGTGTGCAGGTGGGTAGACCCGCTGGGAGAGGTACACGCCACAGCCCAGAAATTGTGCGAGGGCACCGGGAGATGAATCGGGGGAGTGAGACCCCAAATTGAGAAGCACCACAGTTTGGTCAATGGGAATTGGTTTTTAGAACCCATAGTGTAAGTTGGCCAATGGATTTGCAGGGAGAGACCCCGGGTAGTGTAAAGTGTGTTAAAATCATTTAGAGGATAGTTAGGATGAAGGATCTCCTCGCACCATCTGCATCCACTCACCTGAGGTGACAGGTACTCCGCACCATGCCATGTTTTGTTATTTTTACTGTGCAAATGTTTGGATGGTGAGACGCATCATGACGTGGGTGTGACATTGTGCTTTGATGTTCCATCTCTGCCTCCTTATGAGGATTGATGATGAATTTGGTGATGGCAAATTTTGCAGTAGAGGGATTGTGGAGACGAATTTGGTATAGGGGAAACATGGGGAAGACGTGACAGTAGTGACGAATTTGTAAATGTGTAAATTTTTGTACATATGGGGTAAGGGTAGGGTAGGTGACAGGGGGGTGACGTACGGTAGGGACGAGCTTTCTCACTTCGCCCTCCGTACGCATTTCGCCTTGCATTGCCTTATTGATGTGTACCCTTGTGACCTTACCCCTCGCTCAATTGTCTTTCCCCTTTTGTCTCCCACATGACCTGTGCGCCGTTGGGCGCCGAGGGGAGCGTGCGTGGGTCGGCCATTGTGCGCCCGAAATTCCCAGAACCAGCTGTCTGCATCGATGCACCACATTATGGACCACATGTCTGTGGCCGAGCACCACTTATGGACCCCATGGGTTGGGGCATGGCCCCTCTGCTGGAACTGGCCATGAGGGCCCGAAATCTTGCTGGCGGACCTTGGCCACAGGGCACCGATGCCCCACAGGTGAACCACACATAGTCGGCCCTGTGGGCCATAAATAAAGCAAATAAAAAGGACACATTGGGCACACTTTATTGAAAATAGGCCGCCAGTAAGCAAAGCAAAAGAATGACAACATCTGGAAGACCAAATAATAATAACCAGCAGAGGGAGCCGAAGAGCAAGAGATCACCTGCAGGGTTAGGGGTTGTTGAATTTATTTTTATTCATTGAACAATGGTGACTGCACCGATTGGTGCTTGGGTGTGTATTGGTGCGTTTTTGGGTGCGTTCATGGTGCGGCGATGCAGAGCAGACTGTCTCCCCCCCAGAAAGAACAATCACAGGTCCTGGGTTAGTTTTGTAAATAAAAATAGCGTCCTTGTAAATAATGCTTCCCACCGTCAGTGTATAGTTTGAAGACCATTCCGCAATTCGGTTAACTGTGGGCGTAAGTCTGTTAGGCAGGGTGCAATGGAGCAGCGGGACACATTTATTTATGTTTTAAAACTGTCGCACTCAGGGTCAGGTTAAAAGTAGAGGGAACTACACCTACGTGCCACACTAAGGTAAAAGTTATAGGCCCGGGACGTGCCTAAGGGGAGGAGGGTGCAGTGTTGTGGATATGAGAATGTTTTTTTATTTTATTGTTGTGGTAAAATGTTGTTGTAAAAGGTTGTTGTAAAATATCACCCCTCCTCCCTCCGTTGTGGTTGTATAAAAGGTCAAAGGGCGTTCCCGTAGTTAGTCCATAAAACATACATGCAGGACACGATATATCTTTTTTTTGACAGTTATATCCTTATTATGTGTATTAGCGTAAGGCTGTGTCTTCCATTAATTGAAATACTCCATTGCACCAGTGAAAGAGAATAGATCCCCTTTCCTTCCCATCCCCAAAATCTCCATTTCATATTACATCCCCTCTCGTCATTGCCGAGCCTCGATTGCCCATATTACCTCCCCTCCAATAACCGCCATTGACCACGAGGCTCGAGTCGGGGAAGAAAGGCGTGTCTCCACCTCGTCATAGAGGGGAGGAGTGAGCCAGCCCCACTCGACCAACCATGAGCCAGGGGTTTGGCTAGAGAGGGCGGAGGAAGAGCGATCGGGGAGGTTCGAAAAGGTTGAGGGGCGGGGGCCTATATAACCCAAGGCAGGGCGTGTCCAGAGAGAGATGCGTTTTTACAGAGGAGAGATGCACTTTGAGCTGAGACAAGGAGGGTCACAAAGAGCTGGGTCATCAGAGCAAGAGCGCATGAGGAGATGGGAAGAGAGAAGGCTTGAGACCAACAGAGGTGATGAGTGCACAGCACAAGAGGGTTGCCTGACGCGAGAGATCGTGCCTTGCCTGAGAGGAAATCCCATCATTACTGAGAGAGTGAGAGGGTCGTGGCGTCGACGCAACCACGTTGGTTCCAGCGGTTGTCGTGTTCGCTTTAAACCACGACGCGAGGTCGGAACGGAACCTCGACGGCTGAACGAGCCGAACCGGCTGCCTTTGCCAGCTGAACGGACCACCTCCTGTCATTCCCCGCGTGAGTCAGTGTCTTTTGTTTGTTCCGTCCTGGGAATAAGTTAAGTCTGTATAACTATAAGCTAGTATTTGCACTGTGTCACCTGCGTCTTATGTGTTGTAAATAAACCTTGATTGCTTTCTTTTTGCTTGTGTGTAAATAGCCAATAAATTCAGTCGTATTTCCAAACCTTTCTTGCCTTCTTTTTCCTCTTTGCATTCGTCGCCTTTGTCTTTTCCCTATTGACTAGCTGTGGTGCGACCCGGCCAACGTTTGGGTGGAATCGGGTGAGTCGGGGATCCTGTTAGGTCGCGGCAATACCAAACCGCTCGGTAACTAACATCTTAAACCGCGATCTGTAACAATATATATATATATATATATATATATATATATATATATATATATATTATATATATATATATATATATATATATATATATATATATATATATATATATATATATATATATACAGTATATATATATATATATATATATATATATATATATATACATTGAAACCTTGACTTACGAGTTTAATTCGTTCTGTGACCGAGCTCGTTTCTCAATTTGCTCGTTTCTCAAATTAAATTTCCCCATTAAAATGCATTGAAATGCTATTAATCCGTTCCAGCCCGCCAAAAACCACACCAATTTTTTTTTAAATATACAGTATATATAAAAAATATCTCGCGCTTTATATTTCACCTGTATGCAGCATACAAGTTGGCAGGATGGCCTGGACTGGAGGTACGCATGTTAGCCATTAGGGTTTAAACCCCATGACTCAATTGATCATAACATCTGAAATTATATATCGTGCTTCTGAAAACTGATTTGAACTCAGCTGCAGGCAGAGGCGGGGAGACAAAATGTGGTTTCGAGACTCGAGGTGCAGGGTGGATCCTTAGCCCAGTAAACAAGTCCTTGAATGTATGTGCCAGACAGCAGATAATATGCTCACCGCCCACGTACAGGGAAAACATGTTGCCAAACGCCTTCTTCACAAAGGGAATAATTAATTATATATCTTTGTAGTTTCCAGTATGTCTCCTAAATCAAGGACGTAACCAACCTTGGAAAGAAATATAGACATTACACATCCTTTGATTGTTGTGTATTCAGCATGTGTATTCAATCATTATCCTATGCTTACATCTTTTTGTCTAAGTTTGGCCTTCTTCAGGAAGGGACGATGGTAGGTGGGCCTTTACGGCTCAGTTTTGCTTTGTCTTTAGCGCAGATTCTTGTCTGATATTTTGCTATATATGAAATGCCTTTTTGCTTATTTTGTAGCGAGTGCCTTGAGAAATTGCCCGCTGCATGTCAGGCGGTGCATTCTCGAGCCTGGCTCCACACTGTGTGTTTGTAATCGATTTCATTAAACATTGTTGCTCTGATCGTTCTTCTTCTTCCTTCCCTTGAGGTCTTCGACTGACACGCACACTTGACTCTAAACTGTCCAGCCTGGGTTTGAATCCCGACCCAGCTATAACCTGTCATGTCGGTGTTTCACAGGCAGGGTGATTCATCAATGTGTGTACCGCTAAACTGGGCACCCCGTTTGCGTCCCATTAGTTGTTGGATGTTAAGGATCTCACCGTGTCTTCCACAAAGAGAAGTCGAGCTATCGCCGGCACTCTGAACAAGTTGTGGCCTGGCATGCTCTTCTCCTCTGCCGTTATATACGTCCTCCTCGGCATCTTTTTCCAGAAGAGCCCTGTCTCGTCACAGTTGAAGATTTGCTGGGGGATGTATCGTTCGGCTTCTATCAGTTCGGCAAAAGTTATAATAAAATCTTCAGCTGCCTTCACATCCGAGCTTGCTGCCTCACCATGCCTGACGACGGAGTGAATGCCAGTCCTCTTCTTAAAATTATCAAACCATCCCCGACTGGCTTTGAATGACTCTTCCGATGCCTCGTCCGTTGATGTTCCCGCCGTCTGCTGCACCAAATCCCCGTAAATGTCTCGGGCCTTCTCACACATGATGCTCTCGGTCACGGTATCTCCTGCGAGCTGCTTCTCCGTCAACCACACAAACAACAACTTCTCCATCTCTTCATGGATAGAGGTCCGGAGCTTTGAAATAATCGTAACGCCCTTGGCTGGCGTTATAGCCTTTATCGACTCCTTCTGCTTCAAAATCGTACATATCGTAGAAGTACTACGATCGTACTGCCTCGCCAAGTCGACAGCACGCACACCTCGCTCATGTTTTTCGACGATTGCGTGTTTTATATCCAAGCACATTATCCTCTTCTTCTTCTCAGTACTGCCCTTGGCACTCAATTTATTAGGACCCATGGTTAAAACTAAGAAATTTTCCAAAAATAACCAAAATGCGAAAACAAAGCAGCAGCGATATACGGCAGAGATGCTTGCACGGCAAGATAACCACGTGACTGGAACCCACCTGGTGGCGGGTGGCGTAAGCTCGTAACTCAGATCTCGGCTCGCATCTCAAAGCAAAAAACCGCCCGAGCGACGGCTCGTATCTCGGAAAACTCGTAAGTTGGTGCACTCGTAAGTCAAGGTTTCACTGTATATATATATATATATATGTATGTATATATATATATATATATATATATATATATATATATATATATATATATATATATATTGTTGCGGATATGGGATTTACATCCATCCATATCCGCTTGTAAATATTCCCCTATTTCCTCAATACTTCCCAACTATCCCCAATCCCCCATTCCCTAGTCCCATTTTCTGTAAACAACACTCTGTAGACCCGACCTCCCCCTATTTCCCCCATTAAATGTCGTGCCCAGGTTCACCGCATCTCACGTAGACAACTATAGGACATCTTGCTAGTTATTCTTAGTCTATGTCAGTTAAGGATTCGTTTCCATTAATTCTGACCCTTCGTTGCACCAGAATGTGATTGTATGGCACCGTTAGGAAGTTTAGGACCTCCCAATACCTCCCCGCAGCTCTTCCTCACGGTTCAGAAACAACAACAACAACAACAACAGCAGCGGGGAGTGCGCGTCCTCACTCCGGCTTGGTTGGTAGGGGGTGTTGGGAGGGCACCAGGCCTTTCCAACAAGCCGCCATCGAACATGTGCTCGACGGGGTTACCAAGTAGGGGCTCGCTGTCAGCTCCTCGTCAAGGGCGGAGCCCGGTAACCCCCGCACCCAATGGAAGCGGCGGACCGGTCCCATCTGGGGCGGAGCCAACCAGCCGAGGGCGTGTGACTCCCCGCTGAGCATGTGCAGGAAGAGGGAGGTGACGTCAGATGCGCGCTGAGCTTGGAGAAGAAAGACGCCACCTCCGAGCGCTGTGAGGCCTCCCTGCATCTTTTGGACCGTGCTTGATCCTGTCCCCGAGCCAAGGTGCACCTTGTGCTATCAACCGACCTGTCCTTCCCTGCCATCAATCCCTGTGTAAGTCAGCCTTGTTCCGTTTGTCTGTGGTCTGTCTGGGATAGATAAGATTGTATCTAAGTGCCTATCTCTTCTGTGTCTTTTACCTCACTCTACCTTGTAATCTACCCCTTTTCTCCACCACTAATTATATCCTCCTCCGGAGGTCTTGAGAACTGTACCCCTTGCGTCGTTTCATTTATCCCAGTCGTTGTGTCCTTTCCATCATTGATTTAGCGTAGCACGATTTGGCCAACGTTCGAGTGGAATCGGGTGAGTTGGGGGTAATCGGGTAAACTGTACGAACACGGCGGCCATTCCGCTCGGTCAAGCAACATCTTTAGCCGTGTCCGTAACAATATATATATATATATATATATAATTATAAAATTGAAATCTTGCGTGTTTGTGTGTAACATTCGATCGGTCCGGGGGCGTGGCTTACCCCTTTGAGAGAGTAGTAATATCCACCATTTTATTAACTCGCATAGCTTTGAGGCCTGTTTTGTAGGCCCATGATGTCTTGCTCTCTCTCTCAGTTTTATTTCAAATCAAATTCGATATATCATTTCATTTTTCACAGTCGCTAACATAGTTTTAGACTCGGTTGAAAAAAAACGGGAAGAAAATCCGATGAAAGTTTCCGTTTATAGAACGAAATGAATTCTGAAAGGCTTGTATCTTCAAGGCCATTGAGTCTGTTTCACGCCTTTATCTTCAATCAAAGTCGCCATCTGATTTCATTTTTATCGATGGTTTTAGACTCGGTAAAAGAAATAATTGAGAACATTCACGCACACACGGGAAATTGCAGAGATATATTTTAAAAATCGCGCCACGTTGATATACGAAAATACACCACCTAAAATAACAGGCATACAGTATAATATCTTCGTCATTTCATTCAACATTATTACCCGGAAGTAAAATATGTTTCAGGAAATTACCGAGAGATATTTCTTCGATTTTTTTTATTATTTATATGCGCATACACTTTAAATAGGTTTATTTGAAATCTTTAATTTTCACAATGTAATTTATTTGTCATTTGATGATCGGCAAAACCATAGCACAAACACAATACTATTTGCAGGAAGAATGTCGTATCAACCCTCCGACGGCGCTACGGACGCGGACAACGAATCACACCTCACGTCTATGGACGCGAATAGCAACATCCGCACGAATCAGTCATCAATGATTTTCATTGACGTGCCTGGAGGCACAGGGAAGACGTTTCTTATTAACCTGATTCTCTCTAAAGTGAGAGCGAGTGGAGAAGTTGCCCCCTGCGGTGGCCTCATCTGGCATAGCTGCTACCCTCATGCCTGGTGGAAGAACAGCGCACTCAAGGTTCCAAATCCCTCTGACACCGAGGGAAGATGGCGTATGCAACATCGATAAAAATTCGACTATCGCAGACCTCTTTCGAAGTACAAAACCCATCGTGTGGGATGAGTGTCCTATGATCAGGAGAGAGAGTTTCGAGGCTGTGGATCGCACGTTGCGTGATGTATGTGACAAAGACGAGCCTTTTGGAGGGATCTTGACGATATGCTGTGGTGATTTCCGTCAACGTGATCGGAGATAAGGGCCGAAATCACGTGTCACAGGTAAGTGATTTAGAACGCTGGAGAGGTGAGCCTTATGGCTTGCTGACCCAAATAATCTCCCTGATGATGTCCAGCGTTCGCTTTAGTTCTATTCTCATATCTATTCAAACTGACATTGACCCAATGGGTCATGGGTCGTCTAGGGGTAGCATCATCATCATCATTGGCTGAGGGGTCACATCATTGGCTGAGGGGTCACATCATTGGCTGAGGGGTCACATCATTGGCTGCGGGGTGGCATCATTGGCTGAGGGGTCTTCTCCTCACTGCTCATGACTAAAAACTGCTCTTCTATGTGAGGATTGATAAATAAAAGCAATTAGAACCAGTAAATTTAGTTTTATATGGCATTTTGCCTCTCTATTAGAAAGTGTGAGAAAATTATATATCTTCACCATAGGTTGACCTTTGACCCCCACTGTAACCATGGTAACCCCTTAATTATATATTAAATAACATTGACTCAACGGGTCATGGGTCGTCTAGTATATATATATATACTAGCGGGGTCACCCGTGGGAATCCCACGGGCATGGACGTGTGTGACATTTCGACATATTGAGTTAGATGCTGCACCTGCACATTCAGTTATATAAAATGGTTACTGGTAATTGATCACATCCACAAATGATGTAATCCACACAATTTATGTACTTTACATAACGTTAATAGGAATACATGCCCGTGTAGCTGGGAAATACAGTTTGTTTGAAATAAATCACAAATATCAGAAGAAAGTTTTTTAAATTTAGAACTATTCTCAGAGTTAAACATCACCGTAATATTATGCGGTTGCTTCAACGTTTTCGGTGAATTATATGTCATTCCCATCTACACGGGCATGTATTCCTATTAACGTTATGTAAAGTACATAAATTGTGTGGATTACATCATTTGTGGATGTGATCAATTGCCAGTAACCATCTTATATAACTGAATGTGCAGGCGCAGCATGTAACTCAATATGTCGAAATGTCATACACATCCATGCCCGTGGGATTCCCGCATGGATGTGTATGGCGAATTTTAAATATATGTCGACTGTTATTTTAGGCGGTGTATTTTCGTTTATCATCATGGCGCGATTTAAAAAAATATATCTCTGCATTTTCCTCTCCAATACCTCCTCACACTTTACACACACACCGGCCCATGTTTACATATACACACACACACACATATACACCCACACACATATACACATACACACACACGTACATCGACACACATGCACACACACACACACACACACACGTACAGACACATATACACATATGCACATATGCAAATATGTATACACATATGTATACACATATATACATCTCCACACACACACACACACACACACACACACACACACACACACACACACACACACACACACACACACACACACACACAAAAACAGACACACACACACACACGTACAGACACATATACACACAAACACACACACACACAGACATGTATATACACATACAACAACAACATGCATTTTAAGGCCATTTTCCCTGCTAGAGCGGGGGTTAGCCTACATACACATACACACACATATATACACACACACACATATTCACGCGCACACACACGTACACACACGTACACATGTCCCACATGTATATATCCCACATCCCACATGTATATACATGTTTAAAGTGTACGTGCCCTTCCCCCCGCCCGGCAACGCTGGGTACTTCTGCTGGTAACGAATAAAATAAAAACGAAGAAATAGGTGGAATTGGCTGAAATTCGCTCGGTGAATTCACGCGGTGTATTCGGTTCGGCTCGGTTCACTCGGTTTAAAGAAAAAGCGATAATGTCGACATGTTGCTGTCTGTCATGTTGGGCGGTGTATGATACTCGTTGGCTGTTGGGCGGTGTATGATACTTGTTGGCTGTTGGGCGGTGTTGTGCGGTGATATGGTGTATTTTAAAAAATATATCTCTGCATTTTCCCGCGTTGGTGACACCGAGTCGTTCTTCATCGATCGTCTCATTCATTTTGGAAATGGAAGTTTCCACGCAACGCATGAATTGTCACGATCCTCAAGAGGAATTTGTCTCGTAATCATCAAATGATAAATGGCAAGTAAATTATATTGTGGAAAATTAAAGATTTCAAATAAACCTATTTAAAGTGTATGCGCACATAACTAATAAAAAAAGCGAAGAAATATCTCTCGGTAATTTCCTGAAACATATTTTACTTATGTTGAATTATGTTGAATGAAATAAAAACGAAGAAATATATGTCGGCATCATTGTTGACGTTTTTGTGACGACTATCATCAAACGAAATAGTAATATATCATAACGGAAAAGCAAAAGCGAATTTTTAATATATATCGACACATTGCCGGCGGTGTCATGTTGGGCGGTGTATGATACACCATGACGCGATTTTAAAAAATATATCTCTGCATTTTCCCGCGTGTGTGGATTGTTCTCAATTATTGCTGACACCGAGTCTAAAAGTAAAACCATCGATAAAAATGAAATCATATGGTGAGTTAGATTGGAGATAAAGGCGTGAGAGAGACTCAATGGCCTTGAAGTTACAGGCCTTTGAGAATTCATTTCGTTCTATAAACGGCAACTTTCATCGGATTTTCTTCCCGTTTTTTTTCAACCGAGTCTAAAACTATGTTAGCGACTGTGAAAAATGAAATGATTTATCGAATTTGATTTGAAATAAAACTGGGGGAGAGCAAGACACCACGGGCCTACAAAACAGGACTCAAAGCTATGCGAGTTAATAAAATGGTGGATATTTGTTTATAGCCACTCCCAGAATGGGTGGAGCTATGGGTGGAGCTACTCTGCAAACCGAGTAAGCCACACCCCGGACAGACACCCAACAGATAGACAGACAGACAGACAGAATCATCTACGGCTATTATAATATAGATATATATAAAAGATTTAAAACAATGATGTACAACCCTCACTGATTTGAACTTTCTCCAACCCTGTTTTCTCTTAGAGATTGAGAAGCAACCGATCTCCTCAGTCACGCGAAGGCATATTATCTATTAGAAACAGAAGGCTTTGTTTATTTTGTAAGATGTTAGAAATCTCTGGTTTCTCTATGACTTGACATTTTATGGCTGGGAGAGTTGCATATGAAGAAAGAAAAGAGCTGACCCAACGAGTTGAAGACACGAAATGCCTGTTATCTTTCTTGAACCTTACCTGACCCCGATCTTTGATCTCTGACCAAAAAAAGCCATGCCACGGCACCCTCGAGGAGATCTTGGTTCAGTTGCAATGTCTTCAATGTAGTGTGTTGATCTGTGTTGAATGTAGCGTAGTGATTTCGTTTTATTCGTGTATGTGTAACTCAAATGGAAGTGTATTCTGTAAATACCTTTGGTGAAAGTGAATCAAGTGGGTACCCCCCCCCCCTTCCCACACCTCCTCCCCCCAAGCCCTCTCCCTCCCACACTTCTCCCTGCTCTCAAATGTTGTGTTTGTGTGCTTCCCCTTCTCTCCCCATCTTGTCTTCCGCTCCCTCTTTTTATATATTTTGTTTGTCTGGTTGATTTGTTTGTGAAATAAATGTTAGCTCTTTCACGAGCCTCGATTCAGCATATCAAAAGAAAAAAGAAAAAAGTATTACCATGTGTCATTAAATCTTCAATTGTCTTCTGAGATGAAATGTGGACATTTAATTCTCTTGAGTCTTGTCAAATCAATTCAAAGGCTCTTAAAAAATTCGACAACAGCACCAAAGGGTAATTCTAATGGGTTCCCAAGGGTAATTCTGAAGGGTTCAGTTCGTTTCTAGGCTTTGCCTATTTCATATTAAAATGTCAAACTGAACCGCTTCCTTTGGACACAGGTGTGATTTTCTTCCATATATTTTGCTGCCCCCACACAGGAAATGAATCCAAAACAAGAACAGCACTCAGCAGAGAGCATACCTCCACTTGTAAGGTGGCTTAATTAAATATTCTGGAAATACCGCTACCGGATGACCAAAATTGCCAAATTTTCCATGAATGTTCCACACACATGATGATTCATTTAAGAGGAGTAAGCCACCCAGATATAGTACAAGAAATGAGACCTCAGCAGCAGATACTGAAATTCAACATGGGATATTACCCACAGACATGAGATACAGTCATGTGAAAAAGTAAGTACACCCCATGTAAAGTTTTGACTTTTCAACATATTTCAACATACAACTATTTGATCTTCATTTCAACAATATTGACAGATAAAGGTGATATAATATAACAAATATCATGAAACATTTACATTTTGTAGTCCATTGTATAATTTAAATAAACATAAATGCAAATTTCGCATGTGGAAAAAGTAAGTACACCCTTGGCTCTAATAGGTGGTATTGCCCCCTTTGGCAGAAACAACCTCAAGTAGGCGTTTCTTATAACTGTCTACCAGTCTCTGACATTGAATGGGAGAAATTTTTGCCCACTCCATGCAGAATTCTTTCAGCTGTGCGATGTTTGAGGGGTTTCTTGCATGCACAGCTCATTTCAAATCCCCCCACAACATCTCAATGGGATTTAGATCCGGGCTTTGACTTGGCCATTCCAGAACCCTCCATTTCTTTCTTTTCAGCCATTCCTTGGAGGATTTACTGGTATGTTTAGGGTCATTGTCATGTTGCAAGTTCCACCTTCGGTTGAGCTTCAACTTTCCGACAGATGGCCTCACATTATCTTCAAGCACCCTCTGGTGCAATGAAGAATTCATAGTGGATTCTATGATGGTGAGCTGCCCAGGCCCTGATGCAGCAAAGCTGCCCCAAACCATAATATTTCCACCACCATGCTTTACAGTTGGCATCAGGTTATTGTGGTCAAATGCTGTCTTTGGTTTTCGCCAAACATGTCTTCTGGTACTGTGGCCAAATACCTCTACCTTTGACTCATCTGTCCAGAGCACATTGTTCCAGGAGTGCTGGTCTTTGCCTAGGTGTTCATTGGCAAACTTAAGTCTTGCCCTGATGTTCTTTCTGGACAGCAAAAGTTTCCTCCTGGCACACCTCCCATGTAGATCAAATTTGTGCAGCCTCTTTCTAATGGTAGACTCGTGCATTTTGACATCAACAGTGGTAAGAGCTACATGTGGGTCCCGTGATGACATTCTGGGGTTCTTAGAGACTTCTTTCAGCATCTTGCCGTCTGCTCTCAGGCTGAACTTGCTGGGCGGCCTGGCCTGAACAAGTTAGCAGTTGTTTGGAATCTTCTCCACTTGTAGATGATCTTCCGGACAGTCGAATGATTGATTTCAAATTGTTTGTAGATCTTTTTAAATCCCTTCCCAGACTCGTAGGCATCTATAACCTTCTTTCTGAAGGCCTCAGAGAGCTCTTTTGATCTAGGCATGGTGACGCCGCACACTCAACAACAAAGAGCAAACCAAAATAAATGTCTGAGGTTTAAATAAGACAGTTTCCTCCAAGATCCTCTCTAACGATGTTCTAATCATTTGCACCTGAGCTGGTGCATCTGATTCTAATTTTAGGTATTCGAAGTAGTGATAAAAGTAGGGGGGTACTTACTTTTTCCACATGCGAAATTTGCATTTATGTTTATTTAAATTATACAATGGACTACAAAATGTAAATGTTTCATATTTGTCATATTATATCACCTTTATCTATCTATATTGTTGAAATGAAGATCAAATAGCTGTATGTTGAAAAAGTCAAAACTTTACATGGGGTGTACTTACTTTTTCACGTGACTGTATGTCCTCATCAGTAGATCGTTTTATAAGTTATTGGAAAAAAATAAATAAACACGAAACAATCAAAAATACATATATTTAAACCGATATAGATGTCACCTGTAGATGTATTCATGTTAAATAAAAAGATTGTTTCACGCTTCATATATGATGCCTTTGAATAGGGGGACAATGGCAGACAATATCTCTTGTCGTCTTAATGTTTTGAACAATTTTATTCATACTTGCTCTTCAATATTTCAATTATCTTGGGCAAATTTTGGACCTTTCTTGATAACTGTGATTAATAATATGTATGAAGTAATCATATATAAACAATAAATCAGATATAAATGAAGAGCAGTGTCATTTTATGGAAAATTTTCAGGAATAAAACGAATTCGTACGTGATTGGTTATTTAACAAATGTTTATAATCAAGTTGGTGGTACTTATTTACTTCTGTGATGTAATAATGCTTAAAATCAAGCTATTTTGAGGAAATTAACAGAAAGAAGTTGCGGAAAAAATAAAAGAAAGAAAGAGGTTAACAAAAAGATCCACTAGGTCATTCTACTCTGGACATGCTGCTTCTGCTGTCTCAACAATGGATGGAGGTCCTTAATGCCAAACAGGAAATCAGAGCTGTTTCCCTGGGCATATCACGTGCCTTCGATACAGTCTGGCACCCCGTTCTGCTCTCCCAACTCTCCTCCTATGGTATCCATGGAAATCTCCACACATGGCTTGCGGACTTCCTCTCTGGTCATCGTCAACGTGTGGCCCTGAATGGATTTCTCTCATCTCCCCTTCCTGTTCAGGCTGGAGTTCCCCAAGGCAGTGTTCTGGGCCCTGTGCTTTTTCTTGTCTTCATCAATGATCTCTCCGACTCTCTGGAAAATCCTCTCCATCTCTTTGCTGATGACTCCACTGTCTGCCGCTCCATTCCTCATATCTCAGATCGGCAGTCTGCAGCCTCCTCACTCTCTGCAGGCCTGGAAAAAATCACAGACTGGTCAAACAAGTGGAACATGTCTTTCAATCCTGACAAATCTCACACTCTCACGATGTCTCTCCGAAAAGATCGTCTGGAAAACCCATCTACTTTCTGAACAATCCTCTCCAATAAGTTCTGTCACTCAACCTTTTGGGTCTCACTATCTGCCATGATCTTTCCTGGGAAAATCACATTTCCAAGCTGGCCTCCAAAGCCAGTCACCGACTGGGCATCATCCGTTGTGCGAAGTCCTTCCTTGGCACACTTGAGCTCCTCACCACATTGTTGTGTCGTAAAGTATTCCAAGAATGAAGAATTCAGTAAGGTCCAACAGTTTTATTCAATCCAACATCGAACGCACGTCCCGTTGCCATTCTCTCCACCCTCCGTCGCCTACCCGGAACTCCTCCTCTTATTAGCCACGCCCCCTCTAGCATACCTTCTATGCACATCACCACATGTCCCCCTTTCTTTAACCACATGCATACCATAACTCAATGACCAACAATATTTATAGTTAACTTGAAGATGAAATGTAGTAATGCCACAGCATGTATCAATCATGAAACAAGTAATAATAGACATGCAACAGTTTATCATAGCTTCTTTTTCTTACTCTCAAAGAACTTTAGATTACATCATCACATAATCTCGTGTCCAGACTGGAGGTCTGCGAACTCTGGCACCCCGGCCGACCGGCACAGATTCTGATGTGTCTTGAGCTGGTGGTGCGGTGATGCCAGGAAGGAGTGGTTGCTCGGTATCGTCTCTTTCATTCCCTTGGCAGGCAGATGCTAAATGAGAAGCATTCCAGATCCTTCCATCGGACAGTTTGTACGTGTGAGATGCTCTTCGCTCCATAACTTGGAGAGGCACTGAAAATTTAGATTGTCGCTTTCGGAGGATGCCAGGTTTCCTCACTCGGACAAAGGAGCCACATTCAAAGTTCACATCCTTTGCCCCCCGCCGTGTGTCGGTGTACGCCTTTTGCTTGTTCTGCTTCTCTTGTACTGTGAGTGCTGTGTCTTTGCATGACGGTGTGTTGGCCTTTGGCATCTGTAACCCAGATACATGCAGCTTGGTGTGCATCTCTCTCTCAAGAAGCAGTTCAGCAGGTGATCGATGTGTTGTGGCATGTCGGGTTGCCGGTTATGTTTGAAGAAAGTTCGTTGTAAATGTTTTCCAGTCTTTCCCCTCGATGTTATCAGTGAGCAAGCTTTCTTTTCAGCTTCGATTGAATCGTTCTATTTCTCCATTCGCTTGCGGGGTAGTAGAGTGCTGACTTTCTGTGTGTAATGTATCTGTCTTTCAGAAAGGTTTCAAATTCCCGAGAGGTGAATTGTGAACCATTGTCGGATATCAACTCTTTTGGGTTACCTTCTCTGATGAAGACAGATGACAGGAACTTGGTCACTGTAGTGGAAGTGACCTGGGAGGTGAAGGCAATTTCTGGCCATTTGCGAAAGTAATCGATGAGTGTGATAGCGAAACGACAGTCCAGTGGTGCAGAATCGAAGGGCCCACTTTGTCGATTGCCAGTTGCTCCCAAGCTGCATCAGGATAAGGAACCGGCTGCAGTGGTGATGCATGTGTCACAGCTGTCTTGTCGTGCTGCTGACAAGTAATGCAAGCTTTGATTGCGGACTCTACGTGTGCGTCCATTCCCGGCCACCAGTACAGATCCCTTAACCGCTGCTTTGTCCTCACTATGCCCTGGTGAGTGTCATGCGCTAATTTGATGAAATGTGGTTGTAGTGCATCCGGGACAAGGAGGCGGTGAGTACCTCTCATCACGCAGTCCTCTTGTAATGACAGTTCACTTTGCAATCTAAAGTAAGGAAGGAGATCAGGATCCAGGCCTTTTGACGTTTTCGGCCAGCGCTTTGTAAGCGTTTACCTGAACAGGGCAGGAAATACAGGCAGTTTTGAATTCTTCAGCTGTCACAGCAGTGAGGGTTGATGTGATCGCGACAATCTCAACATCATCCTCCAGGCTTGGCTCAGAAGTAGGGAGTGGCAGGCAAGACAAGCAATCAGCTGTTACATTTTCAGAGCCAGGCTTGTACTGAATGTCATAATTAAATGACAGAAGCCATGCGGACCATCTGGCCACGCACATTCCAGCTCTTCCCAATCCTTTTATGGAAAGCAGTGTAGTGAGAGGACTGTGGTCAATGTGTAATGTGAAATGTCTGCCCCAGAGATAAGTCGCCCACATGTATCCAAGTGCTTCCTTGTCCCCCGTGGAATATTTTCTTTCAGATTCAGTCAGCGTTCGGGATGCAAATGCGATGGTTTTCTCTGTTTTGTCAGCATGGATTTGCGTCAAGACCGCTCCAAGACCATAATCAGAGGCATCAGTTGTCACTATGGTGTATAGCTCTGGATCAAAAAGAGTGAGAGCTGGACTACTGACAATCAGTTCTTTAAATGAGTCAAAACTTTGCTGTGCTTTGACTGACCAGGAGAAGGCGGATGGTCCCCGTAGTAATTCTCTCAGAGGTTCCACGACTGATGCATAGTTAGGGATGAATTTTGCATACCATGACGTGAGTCCAAGAAAAGAGCGCAAACTCTGCACGTTTTTCGTTGGGGGTGCTTGTGACACCGCAACAACATGAGCAGGGTCAGGTTTCAGTCCTGCGTGTGACGCCACATGTCCTAAAAATGACAACTCCATCTGTCTGAAGTGGCATTTTGAAAGGTTCAGTTTCAGCCCAGCTGCATCGATACGTTGTAGTACCTCTCTGAGGTTTTTATCATGTGCTTCGGGAGTCCCTCCGAAAACGATTACATCGTCTCGGTAACACCGAGCTCCGGGCTGGTTTTTTTAAATGGCAGACATCATCCTCTGGAAACAACTGGGTGCTGAAGCGAGCCTGTAAGGGATTCGTTTGTAGAGAAACAGTCCCTCATGCGTAATGAAGGCAGTGAGGTCCCTGCTGTGCTCATGCAATACAACCTGGTGGTACGCACTTTGCAGATCCAGTGTGGAGAAAAGCTCGGCAAACATCTCCTCTATATGCGGAAGAGGATATCCGTCAATCACCACCGATTTATTTGGTTCTCTTAAATCCAAACACAGACAAATACCTCCGTTTTTCTTCATTGTCACAACAATTGGTGAAACCCACTCTGAAGATTCAATTGGTTCAATTACATCCAATTTAACGAGCTTTTTCAACTCCTGAGAAACAGCATCTCTCACAGAAAAAGACAAGCGGCGCAGCTTTTGCTGGACTGGTCACATTGGGTCGTATTTTAACGAGATGAATAAACCCCTTTGCACAGCGCAGGGTGTCCTTGCTGTCACCTGTAACATTTGCGACTGGAGTTCGATTTGCCCTGCTTTGGGTGGTAGAGGTGATGCTGCCATTCAGCAATTGCATGTCGAGTGCAGCAACCAGGTCTCTGCCCAGAATGGCAGTGCCGCTCCGCACTATGTAGAATTCAGCAGGTGCACAGTGATTCTCGAAAGTCACATCAGCATGCAGGCAACCCCGCACAGGAATCGGGTTTCTCAGGTAGCTAACCAGGTGTAGTTTTGGCTCAGTCAGTGACACATTATTGAAACATTGCCTGTAGACAGATTCAGGAAGTATCGATACTGCCGAGCCTGTATCTAACATTAGGTCAATGTCCATGGGCTCTCCTCGGCAGCAGTAACATGAACAGTGCACATTATCTTATCAGCATCTCGAGTCCTATTGTCTACATTCAACACATTCACGTCTGGTACAGTCACTTCATGAACGTGTTTTGAGCTCCGGCATACTTTAGCAAAATTACCTCTCTTTTTGCAGCTGTTGCACTGTGCGTCCTTTGCTTGGCATCCATAGTAATTAGCTGTGTGGTTTACAGAACCGCATCTATAAGACGTCTTCCCTTGAGCCGGTTGGGATCGCTGATCTGAAATACCTCTCCCAGTGAGTCCAAAGGGTCTTTTGCTGCTCTGCGAATCCTGTGTCTGCACAGGGTGTATGGCCTGTATGGCGCTAGCAGCCCCTTGGCCTATTACCTTGGCCTCCGCCATTGCTGACTCAGTCTGTGTAGCGATGGTTATAGCTTTCTGTAATGTCAGTCCCGTTTCTAGCAGTAACCGCTCTCTAATGCGAGGTGAATTTGTTTTCTCGACCAGTTGTTCCCAGATCATTTAGTCTGCCAGCTCTCCAAACTCACATGTGGCGACCATCTCCCTTAATGAAGCGATGTATTGTGACGTAGATTCGCCATTTTCCTGACCACGTTGCCGAAATTTATATCGTTCTGCCACGACATTAACTGTTGGGACAAAAAAATTCCTCAAGGCCTCAAGTGCAGTCTCATAGCTATTATCAGCTACTGTTAATGTATAGAAGAGTCTCTGACCTTCGGTGCCCAAGCAATGTATCAAAAGTGCGCGCTTTCTCGCATCAGCAAGTGTAGTCTCCTGTATCGCCAGCACGTAGTTTTCAAAGACATGAGTCCAGGCCGTAAAAGGCATCGAAGGCTCACCCGGGTTTTGCAGAAAGGGTGTCGGTGGATTCAAGATCAATCCCATTCTCGTCGCCAGTTTGTTGTGTCGTAAAGTATTCCAAGAATGAAGAATTCAGGAAGGTCCAACAGTTTTATTCATTCCAACATCGAACGCACGTCCCGTTGCCATTCTCTCCACGCTCCGTCATCTACCCGGAACTACTACTCTTATTAGCCACAACCCCTCTAGCGTACCTTCTATGCACATCACCACACACATACAAGGCTTTCATCCTCAACTCAATGGAATACTGTTCTCCCCTCTGGGCTGGTGCTCCTTCCTCACACCTAGCTCGGCTTCACGCTGTTGAAACCAAAGCTTTCAGAATCATTGGAATCTCCCACAATGAAGCTAACTCCGAGTGGCACTCATTCACTGCAGGCAGGTTGGCGGCCTTTCTGTCTTCTACCGACTCCTCTCCCGCTTAGCTCCCCCAGCTCTGTCTGTGCTCTGTCCCCCAAATATTCCTACAGGTCGCACAAGATCTGCCTGCAACCCTCTTATGGTTAAACTGCCAAAATCAACTCTCTATTCACCTTCACTCTTTCATTCCTCTTTTCTCCCGCCTATGAAACAAACTCCCTCACTCAATTAAATACCACTCCTCCCTCCAGGTCTTTAAAACAGCTGTTCACCACCATCTCTTGTCTTCCCCCATCCAAAACCTTGATCTTTTCTACCCCCGTTAATTCACCCCAGATCCACCTTTTTGAAATTCCAACTTCTTTCCTGGAAGTCCTGGCAGTGTCCAGGTGTTTTAGACCTCTCCAACTCCCCCCCCCCGCCCCCCCCTTCCCGTGCCTCCCCCCCCAAGCCCTCTCCCTCCCACAGATCTCCTGATGTCGCTGCTCTCAAATGTTGTACTTGTGTGCTTCCCTCTCTCTCCCCATCTTGTCTCCCACTCCCTTTATCTTATGTTTTATGTGTCAGTTTGTCTTTTTGTGATTAATGTTAGCTCTTATATGAGCCTCGATCTTGTATGCAAAAAAAAGAGTTTCCTCGAGACTAGATCGGTTGTCTGAGTTTGTATTTAAAAGAGCTCCACTCTCGATGTTGCAAACCACCACCCAGAAGTGCATGCCAATACTTTTGAGAATTACCTATGAGGGACCATATTAAGTTCTGAGCAAGAACTACACACAATAATTGAAGACGTGCAAACTTTTCATTTTTTCAACATAGAGGAGCGAGACTTCGATGTATTTTCTGCATTTCAGCTTCAAACTGTCTACGTCAATAAAATAGATGGTTAAATATTGCTTCAGCCACCTCTTGGTTGATCAGGTCAGTTCCTCATCGGTGGGATTTCAAATGATGAACCAGATACTGTTTTTGTCACTGCGGGCCGAACTAGAGTTGTACAGAGTGTGACCAACTGCTCAAAATCACAGTCATGATTAACAGGCCACAATTCAAACCTCATGCATCGGAATGTCATCGTGAAGGCTGTGACTATTATTTGGCTGTTCTTGACCCTCAATATGTCATAATATTCTGCTGTGACTATTATGAGGCAAATAATCAATCGAACCAGACACGGTGGCACAATGGTTAGAGTGTCCACTCTGGGAGGTCGGCAATTTGAACTCTGCCTGAGTCGTACCAAAGACTTTTGAAAATGTTACGTACTGCTTTCTTGCTTGACGTTCAGCATTTAAAAGGATAGCGCACAGACAATGCTGGGAAGGCAATGGCAAACCACCCAGTACAATCCTTGCCAGAAACTGCTTCGGCAGCACCAACGGTCTGCAAAGTACGGTACATAAAAATCAAATCAAAATGATAAATCGACAGGATGTGTTTGGCAACGTAGACAACTGAGGCCATAAAATTGTCAGGTGATGGTTGAGTGCAAAACTTAATGGGTGGTGGTGATCTCTGGTGTTTCCACACTGCATGGATTCCATATTGATTTTAGTATCTGTGTTGAAGCCACATTTAATCCCCAGGAACGAGATGAATGATAGTCAGTTGGATCTGTTTTGAGCAGCGAGCTCGAAACAGGGTGCTGAGGCTTTGGGAGACAATTTCTGACAGTGGATAGGGATTCGGGTGAAAAGACTGCCTTGAGAAATTAGAAGTCATATGGATATTTTGGCAAAGTCAACGTGATGATCCTTTCTTAATTAATGCCTCAACCAGGTTTACAGAAACAAACTGCTGGGCTCTTCACATTGCTCCCGAGAGAAATGCACCGCGACATCAGTCAGAATAAATTAAATAGATGTTTGTAAGGAAGATATTGCAAGTTCAAATCTGTCCTTGTCTTGCTCCACACTTGGCTCATTATTTGGTTTGTACAGAGAAACAAAAGATGTTGTCTGTACAAAGACACTGGCCATTGTGTGGCGTGGCATTATTATAGTGAAGGTGCTTCATATCATTTGTAACAACAGGTATCTCTGCTTTAGCTTCAATCCAGATATATTTATTTGGCAACACACAAGTGACTAACATTATCTTGCATCCAAACCAGGTGTTGGAATCACCATTTTATCCAATCAAGTGAATTGGGTCACAAAAGTACAACTACGACGGGTCATGCCATGTCAGGGAGGAAAACATTGATCTTTTTGCCCACACTTACCAGATTATAACATTACAATGTGTATGCAACCATGGCTGCAAAATAAAATACAAATGAATGACAAGCAACCATTGTAAATATGAATGCAAGGCAAAAACAAGCAAACACAACTAAGAACTGCAGATTTCAGATGTTACAAGACATATAAACATGAATTCTGTACGTCAGCCAAAATAAACAGCAATGCTCAACCCGATAACTTGTCAATGTCCACCAGTACTGCCGCAGTGGATATTGCCTGCACTGCAAGCAGTACGACTCGCCATTCTCAGCACAATGAAGGTATCTGCAGTTGCTTCAAATATGACGAAGACAGCAAAAAAAAAAATGAAGGGTTTTATATGTCTCCAACACAAAACACCACAAAACACCACCACCATGACAATAACCACCACCACCTCCATAAAAACGAGGACATCGACAACAATATACCTGAACACTGTAACCCTCAGAATTGATCGCTGATTGCAGATAACAAATGAATATAGGTAACAAAGTGATGTTTGAGTGAACAAACAAAATGTATTCCAGAAATCGCAATGAATCGTTTTGGTTGGGGATCTCCTTCTGATGCGAATAAACACGACTTGTACGATTCATTAATTAAAAAGCCAGTTGTGGACATCAGCATTCCACAATTCCAGAAATCTGTCTGCAGTGCGTGCGTTGGCGTGTATCGCATGTGTGCATGCACAACCAGAGCGGGATTTAAGTTTATCAGCCCCTCGGACATTATAGTAGTGGAGGCTCCTCCTCCCCACCAACCTTGAAACGCTGGGGAAGGGTGGGGGGGGGGGGGCGGGGGGGGGAGCAGCAGGGGAAAGGGTGGGGAAGGGGTGGAAGAGCTGCACTGCGTTAGTGTATAGCTCCATAAACATTTCACTCCAACACTTTTTAAAGTGTTGATTCAGCCAACTTACTATTCAGATTCAGTGTGATTGCGGCATTTTCATGTGATGACGCTGATCCACCCAAAAAAGGTCATGTGACCCATGTGGCATGTCACTCGTTTGTCCGGAATTAGTTTGTTTCAAATTAAACCTTCGGATATTTGTTTTAGACCTTGAATTCCTTTCTCCCACCTGTGCTAACTTTGAGACAAGGGAATAAACCAAAGAAGCTTTGTAAATAAATTAATGTATCGTATGTTTTCGTGGGCCCCCTGGAGGTTGGGCCCTGGACAAATGTCCCCATTGGTCCTTCCCTAAATCCAGGCCTGTGCACGACCCACTGGTCAGAATTAGTTGAAAACTGGTGGTTGGCACTCAGGGCGTGCACGAGAAGGTTTTCGGTATTAATAAAGTTAATTGTCCTCGTAATTCAGCATGGGTGGTGGACCCTACTTCTCTCAATGAAAATATGGCAGAGAGCCACTAAAATATACCAATTCTGAAGGAATGTTTTTTTTTGTTTGTTTTCTTTGAAGGAGCGAGGGTCATTGAAGAACAAGGTAGAACGGACAGTGGGACAACCATCAAGGGAATGAATGAACAGGGTCAAAGAGAGGAAACACTGAAACCAGCAAGTTAGAGGGTTGGGTTAGGAAGGACAGAAGGACACCACCCTTTTGCATCTTCAGATGCAAAGGGCTGCCTCAGTAGCTTCCTCAGCTATTGGGCACAATAATGGGCGGGTCGTCAATCTGACACAGGATACTCAAATGGCCCATTCTTCCCAAAAATGGAATGTCACGATATTCACACAGGCTGACGGACAGGGACCTCTCACAAAAGGATTGATCCACTATCTCCACAGCACTTGATACTGATTCTGCCTGGAAATACCTTCACAAAAGTCTCTTTTCAATCATGCAGCAGGTTATTTTATCTGCAGCTTTCCTGTCCACCCTTGAGACCCAGGTATACTAAATCCTATGGGGAGGGGGTTGCAGTCGACCAGCTTGCTTTCTCAGCATGGAAAGTGAACCTGACTGAGGGTACCCTTTGTTCATTCCATAAAGCTCATGACAAGTGTTTGTCCATCTTGAACTAAGGGACAAAACTTCATTTTGCAAATATCAATGCCGAATTCTGCAACCACTCTCCTTCCAAGTTATGGTGGTCCACCACCCAAGAAAGTGATCAGAGCCAAAAGGGCAGAAGAGCAACAAGAGAGACTGTATGGAAAGTTAGGCTTGGTCCAGGAGGCAGGACATTCCAGGTGTAGAAATCCAGATTGGGAAGTTTACAGATTGTGTCAGACCTACTGTCGTGTGGTTTGGCTCAGTTAACAGCGAGCGTCACCATGGATGGAACCGAGCTTCAATGGAGGCGTTTATTCAATCAATGGCGGATCATACACGAGACGGAATGAACAATGCCGCTTACCTTCACGGTCCGATGTCTTCAACCTGGAAGTTAATAAATCAAACCAAACACGGAATTTAAAATGGATAACAAAGAAATATTTATTACGGAACCCGAAACAATGGAACGTGACGACAAAAACCAAATCCGAAATTGGGACATCCCCACACCAGACTTCAGAAACGAAACAATGGGAGAGGGGGCATAAAATTAATGTCTTGTCATGTTGTGGAATGTGGGGCATCTTATCTGTCTCAGTAGTCCAGGCCCCAAACTCGCGTCCGGACGTGGCTCCGTGCTTGGCGGGAAGAAGGCCTCAGTCCGCTCCGTTCGCGCGCTCCACTAATCAGCGCACGCCGACCGGCAGGCCCAGCTCGCACGATCGTCGCTCCACCGTCTTTCGTCCAGCAGGCAAATTCGGATCGTAATGGAAAAGGTCCAACCGGGAACGAGAGGGGAACAGGGAAGAGGTCCAAACTAATACGAAAATCACGGGCAGAAGGGAGGTTCGGGCAGGACGAATCCAGGAACGAGAAGGCCAAGGGAAGAGAGCTCCGGGCAGGAAGGAACCAGGGACGAGAGAGGCAAGGGAAGAACTCAAAATGCCGGCGAGCAAGCGGTTTTACTGGCGGTCTTCTGACGTCAGCTCGCTTCCCCTCCAACCAGTGCGTCGCTTCTAACCTTCCCGAATCTTCTGATCTTCTCCATCCCCTCCCATTGGCCGAGCGCTGGGCGCCCTGCTCCATGCCATTGGTCGGTGGCCAACCACAAGTCTTTCTTGGGCCTGGCTCCCAGCCTGCCTGGCACGATGTCCGTCTTCCATGGTGTACCACTGTGTGGCCGCTGCCTGCTTGTCTTTCCGGTCAGTTCTTATGGTCAGTCATTGTAAGGGTAGGGGGGGGGGGGGATTTAAGTAATGTGTGCACTGAGGGCCTATCTAATGTCTACAAGAGTGCGTTGCCATAAGGGACACTGGGATGTTCACAGGGGAAAGACACACAATGGAGTTAGCATATTCCCAAATTCTAGTTACCAAGCCCCGCCCCCTTGTGGCGGGGACACAGATATGCAGCTTACTCCGACATTCGGGATAAACACAGAACTTATTGCAGGTGAGATTCTCTCGCACAACAGCCGGACACCTACCGATGCAGATCTACCTAAATCTAGATATTCCCCCGACCCCAAATTCATAACACGACATTGCATTTGATGCATGCCATGGCAGGTTGTTGCTGAGCCAACACACAGCCACCTGGCATGGTGACAAGGTGTTACAGAGAGTTGTCATCGTTTGGCGGAAGGTTTACAACACAGACAAACAAATGGTGGTTGAGGAGAGGGATACGCAGCCAGGGGTATACCAGAGGGCTTGGAGGGGTATGTGAGGCAATGGACAGCGAGCAATTTTCTCAACCATAAGGACGCCTTCTTCACTCAGACACAAAAAATGTTTCAAAAAGCAGAAAATACTTATTATTTCGAAGATGCACAACTTGATGGAAAGAATATCGTCGATCAAAAACGAATGAAGTGTAGCCACAAAAACAATTGCTCAAAAGCAGCAGCATAGAGGACTTCCATTGTTTTGAATACCTTTCTGCAGAACTCCCTGGGAAAGGAATTACTATGGAAAATTTTGGCACAATAGTGAGCAAGTACTTTGTCAAAAACAGCATTTTTTGTTTTTTGATTAATCAATTAATTGACGAGTTATTTAATTATTAGTGATTAATTAAGCACTTATACATTTCCTTTCTCTTCTGGCCATTATCTCGGGCACCTTTTGAGTTAGGAAGATGATATTTGGACATGCCAATGACCAAGTGATTTGGCTGCAAAGGCTATTTTGATTTATTGATGAATCAATTAATCAATTTATCGATTAATGATTTAATTATTCGATTAATGACTAAAATGTTGTTTTTTTTAAGTTACAGATTCTGATGAAATAGTGGTGGTTTATGTGTTCTATGAGCAAATTTATTAATTATTTCATTTTTTTATGATTATTATTTATTTATTTTAAATATGAATTATTTATTTGTCCCACGTCACACAGCGGAGCGAAAGGGGGACTATGGTTTTCCCCTCCGTCCGTGTGTCCGTCCGTCCGTGCGTGCGTGTGGGCGTAAGCAAAGGACCGCATTCGAATTTTGTGTGTGGGTGCAACCCACGTCAAAATCCAAGATGGCCGCCGCCATGTATGTCTGAACCTTGTGAGCGGAATATCTTGAAAAATAAGCGAAGTACCAACTTATAATCTGGTGTGTGGGTGTATCTCGGCATAAGGAAGAACCCTATTAAAAATTGTGTCGCCACGTCAAAATCCAAGATGGCCGCCGCCATGTATGTCTGAACCTTGTGAGTGGAATATCTAATCTGGTGAAAAATAAGCGAAGTACCAACTTCTAATCTGGTGTGTGGGTGTATCTAGGCATAAGGAAGAACGCTATTGAAAATTGGGTCGCCACGTCAAAATCCAAGATGGCCACCGCCATGTATGTCTGAACCTTGTGAGCGGAATATCTTGAAAAATAAGCGAAGTACCAACTTCGAATCTGGTGTGTGGGTGTGTCTAGGCATAAGGAATAACGCTATTGAAAATTGGGTCGCCAAGTCAAAATCCAAGATGGCCGCCACCATATATATGTCTGAACCTTGTGAGCGAAATATCTTGAAAAATAAACGAACTACCAACGTCTGATCTGGTGTGTGGGTGTATCTAGGCAAAAGGAAGAACGCCATTGAAAATTGGGTCGCCAGGTCAAAATCCAAGATGGCCACCACCATATATATGTCTGAACCTTGTGAGCGAAATACCTGAAAAATAAACGAACTACTAACTTCTAATCTGGTGTGTGGGACTGTGGGTGTATCTACGCATAAGGGAGAACGCTATTGAAAATTGGGTCGCCACATCAAAATCCAAGATGGCCGCCTTGCGGCTTCCACTTTGTCAACTCGCATCACTTCACCGACGGGGGACCTAGGCGTAACGCTTGTTTATTTGTCATCTGGGCAATATCTCAGGAACCTTTTGAGCTGGGAAGCTGATAATTGGACATGACAATGACCAAGTGATTTGGCTGTAAAGGGTATTTTTGATTTATTGATTAATCAATTAATTGATGAATTATTTATTGATTAATAAATTAATTATTTAATTTTTTTTATTAATGACTCATTTAGTTAAATTTCTAAAAGTTACATCTTCGGATGAAGCACTTGTGGTTTAGTTATGCGATTAGCCAATTGATGAAGAAAATATTTTGCGACAATGTTTTATTGATTTTAATTGTGCAATTAATCAATCAAATATTGTGCACCTCTCCTTCCAAATAGTCTTCATGAGCTGCACGGCGGTATTGCTGGGCGTCTGAGGCGCCCCGGCAATGCCGCGCTGGAGGACATTTAATTATTTGGCATGGGGGTGGTGTACTTTGAATGTATGTGTACTTGTTTGAGCACTTTTTCAGGATTACGTATTTTTTGCTGTGCCATTTAACCACCCACGAAAACCATAAATGTGCATGCTCTTTCTTAACTTTAACCACACACAGGTACTGTACACACATACTGTACACTCCGATGCTCCAACCCCAAGCTGGCTGTTTTTGCAGAGATGCAAATACCACATGTTTACACACTGGTCGAACTCTAACAAGTTCTTAAACCATTATTTTTTACATCCTCATTCTAGAAATTTAGCTTTAAATTTCATCCATTTAATAAAGGGTGGAATTTTTTTTCCCATTGGTCAGAGTGTTATCTGATAGAGACGTTTATCACCATTCACCGACAAAGATAGCATATTGCCAAGCTGCAAAATAGACCATTACACACTATATTCCTACCATGTGGTATTGAAGTCAAATTCCTTTTGCATCACCAATTTGGGAACGATCTTTCAACACCAGGAGCTTCTCCAACATGCTTTTTAAAATACAGGTGAATTTAGTGGATATTATTTGCACCAATAATTCTGTTCACAATTGGTTTTCTTTTTTCCAGAAATCCTTCCAAGTTCTGAAAAATACACCTGATACTGTCTCCTATCTACTACGGCAGAAAAAACACAAAGTAACAATGGGTTTCAATTGCAGTAAAGGAATAAATTTAATTAGCAAACAAACATCAATCCTCTTCAGAGTTGTATAGCATATTAATCTGTTCTACAAAAGGCAAAAGTAAATATTAAAATCACAGAAATTTAAATGCTGAAAAAGAATCGTTTCATCAGAGCATAACTATGAGCAAAATACCTGTTATTTTGACAGGTTTGGTTGGGGAGAACTGAGAAAATGAAAAATCCATAGAAGGTAAGGAGGATAAAAAGAGGAGGAAAATGCAAATGTGAGTGAGGGTTCCACAATATATAGTGTGGCCTAACATTAAAGAATGAAAAAAAAAAAACACCTGTGTACATACGCACACAAAATAACCAAGCTACTTCAAGAGCAAGAGGGAAAAGTGAAGGCATTCTTGTTTTACGGTAGATTTGGGAAACGGTTACGTGGTGTGTTGATCGATGGAAAACCCATAGGAGGGACCAACTGGGATTGCGAGTAGGAAGGCACGCGCTGTTGCAGAAAGTTTCCCTGACAGGGACCTGTGGGGGAAAAAACTTTTTTTTTTTAAAGAGAAATTAGGTGAATATTAACCCAAGATAACATGTCAATACAAATAATTTAGAAGTTTCCACAGGGACTGTCAAAATAAATTGCAAGCCTACCTGTATTATTAAAGAGGCTGGGTGGACGATTACCAGGGAACCTGAGTCCCAGATGTCCAGGGAACCTGTAAAGAGGATCACCAGGTAACCTGAGAAGAGGATCACCAGGGAACCTGAGAGGAGGATTACCAGGGAACCTGAGTCCCCGATGTCCAGGGAACCTGTAAAGAGGATCACCAGGTAACCTGAGAAGAGGATCTCGTCCCTTGTCACTGTTAACCAACTGCAGGGTGGGGAAAAGGGTTGGGAATAGGGGGGAGGTGGGGAGGAAGAAGAGGGAAGAGGGTGCAGCCAAGCACAAACAAGTAAATTATTTACCCCCGACGACACAAAATCAGAACACTCAAAATATCTCAAAACGGAGCATTTCTTCTTGTACAGTATTTGCAGAAATGTTTTGGCGACAATCCGTCAAAGCCTGGGTGAGGAACTTAGACGAATGGAATGCCAGTCGTCATTCCTCTTCATTGGTGATCCTAAATGACATCTTTAAAAACTATGTGAGAGTTTAGAAACGTCTAATATCTTATAAATAAGTCAGTGCGTGTCTGTCTGTCTGTGTATGTCTGTCTATGTATGTCTGTCTGTCTATACGTATGTCTATCTGTGTATGTGTATGTCTGTCTGTGTATGCATATGTCTGTCTGTATATGTGTCTGTCTGTGTGTGTGTGTCTGTCTGTTTTCAAGAGATGTGACAGAGACTTACAAGGTCTCAAAGAGTGTGTGTGTGTGTGTGTGTGTGTGTGTGTGTGTGTGTGTGTGTGTGTGTGTGTAAAAATATGTATAATATGTCACGTGTAATGTGTGCACATTATATGCAGTACAATATATCAAGTATAATGTGTGTATATAATATACAGCACAACATGTCAAGTATAATATAATGTCAATGAATTATACTTTCAATGCCATTTACAGTTTGCTTGCTTTATCATGTGTACATAAAAAGTTATTTAAGTTTTATGTTGCACAAGGACAACACCTTTTGTGGAGAAAAAGCATTTGTCATATCATGACAGAAAATAGCTTGTCTTATTACATGTGATTCCATTTCACACTATTTTCTCACAAGTTAAACATCACGTTGATGGGTTTTCAAACGGGCTTTCTTTGAAAGTCTGATAAAGATTGGGATCTCAGGACCTAATAATTGATAACCCAATGAGGTGTTCCTCAAATATATATATTTTTTAAGCTTCAAAGTTTTTTTTAAATAAAAACTAAACCGATCGTGACAGAAGATGCAATCGACGGCGGGAAAAGGTGATGATTAGTTCGTGAGAATGATTTGTTAAGTATGCAAATGTCGTTAATTTCATCCTTTAAATAAAGAAGGAATGCTAAACATGGAGGGAAGAGGGAGGAATAAAACGTAAACTCCAATGTGCATATCATGATTGCCTTTGTGATACACTGCACATACAGTCTTTAAGTACTGTAAGTGTGTATATATATATAAATATGTCGGGGGCAGGGCATGGGGGGCCATGGGGGGCACCACGTGACCCAGGGCACCTGAGAAATATATATATAATTGTCTTTCTTTTGCTTGCTTCAAAAAAGCTAGATTGAACTGCAAAACATGTTGTTTTGGTTGAACAACCAAAACGGGACGAAACGGGTTGAAAAACGGGAAGAAAATCCGAGGAAAGTTTTTAGAACGAAATGAATTCTCAAAGGCCTGTAAAATAAAGCCCATTCATTGAGTCACCCTCACGATTTTATCGAATTCACCATCTGATTTAATTTTTATCGATGGTTTTAGACTCAGTGTCAGAAATAATTGAGAACATTCACGCACGCACGAGAAAATGCAGATATATTTTTTTAAATCGCGCCATGATGATACACGAAAATACACCGCATAAAATAAGTCGGGGAAAATGTCGACATACATTAAAAATTCGCTTTTTCTTTTCCGTTAAGATATATTACTTTTCCGTTTGATGACAGTAGTCACAAAAACGCCAACAATGATGCCGACATATATTTCTTCGGTCTTATTACGTTCAACATCATTATCCGGAAGTAAAGGTTCACGTTGTGGCGGACCCAAAAGCCCACTGGCGTGGTGACATCATTCTGCGCACCAAGTGGGCGGTGGCCACGCCCGAGGGGTAGGCGTGGCCTCATGGTATACACCGGGCGCCCAGCCCGGAGCGGTACAGCCACAGTGTTACAGTGTGCTCTTACAATAAAGACGTTTATACGTTACCGCTTGTCCGCTTCCTCCTTGCTCACAAGCAGCGCGCGTAACGCCGCGCTTTAACGTGTTCATTTCACGTGTGAAAAAACAAACTCCATTTCACGCAGGGTCGGCGTCATGGGGGGGGCATTCGCGGGCCATTCCCCCCCCCCCCAAATGAGTTATTGTGCCACCCCCCCCCCACCCCACCCGCAGGCCAAGCCTTTGGCGCCAAGCTTTGCGTTTTATTAATTAATTTATATTTATCATATTAAAAGTGAAAATCTTTTTGCTAAATGAAATGAAAACAAAAATAAGAAAAGAAAAAAACACACCCTGTTGGTCATATTTGCATCAGGTCACATTTGAGGAAGTAGCATGCTCATTGACGAGGAGTTTAATAAGGTGTGGGACATGGCCACGGCTGCCAGCGCATCACTGAGACCCGCAATCCCCAAACGGAGACGCAAAGAGAACACAAATATGGATGAGTATGTCGTTATGGGAACTAAAGGACACAGGGATGATGACGAAAAAACAGAACTTCAGAGACTGTACTACAACACTATTGATTCAGTGCTTGGAGAGATGGATCACAGATTCAGCGAGCGGAACTCACACTTGGCTGGTGCACTTGTTGCACTGAATCCAGAAAGTGATACATTTCTTGATGTAAAGGCTGTGAAGCATATTATGGACCTGTCACAATCGCCGATAATTGAGACAGAGTACGAAGTTGATAAACAGTTTTTCAGCTCACAAAAACAATCACAGCCAATCGAGGGGGATTGGACTACACAGCACATCCTCTCAAAGTACAACACACATCTGATCAGAATGCCCAGTGTACTGACTGCTTTCAAACATGCCTCAACATTTGGCGCCTCCACAGCAATGTGCGAGAATTCATTCTCCACTCTGAGAAACGTATTTTCGGACCACAGACACGCAATGCTCCACAAAAGCAAGACCCAGTTGGTTCAGCTAGCGTTTGAGAGGGACTTAACCCGAAAATGCACAACTGAGTGGAAGGACGCCATTCTTAGGAGGTTCAGCACCAACACTCGCCGCCTGCAACTCTTCTGAAGGTAAGCCATGCGTTTAATTCACTTTCTGATGCCAGCCTTGGCTTTCATGATTATTACGCAAAATGTTGAATGATTTTTGGGTCTGTCTGCATTTATTCGGTAAGAGTGGAGTAAATAGTTTATTTCAAATGATGGTCCAATGATGCGCACAGTGCAGTGAGTGAAAGAGTGAAAGGGTGAAAGAGTGAAATAGTGAAAGAGTGAAATAGTGAAAGAGTGAAAGAGTGAGAGACAAAGACGTGGCTTGCACGTAGGCTATATTTTGTGCAGTGTGGGGGCACTGTGTGTGTGTGTGTGTGTGTGTGTGTGTGTGTGTGTGTGTGTGTGTGTGTGTGTGCGTGTGCGTGTGTACGTGCAAGAGAGAGACTTTGCAACATTTTTGTTACATAATTGTAACTGGGTTGGTGTGTTGATTGTTGACGGCAAACTCTTATTATCAAGCATTTACATCATAGATCGAGTTCTCGAACGGCAGTTTGTGCCCCCCCGCGGTTACCCTAATGCCCCCCCATTAGATTTGTTCTGACGCCGACTCTGATTTCACGTGTGCATGGAGGTGTCATTCACATTTGTAAAATATATAAATTAACAGACGGGAAATTGCTGAGATATTTCTTCGTTTTTATTTTATTAGTTATGAGCAGAAGTACCCGGCGTTGCCGGGCGGAGGAGGGAGGAGGGAGGGGCACGTACACTTTAAACATGTATATACATTACATGTGGGATGTGGGATATATACATGTGCCGTGGGACATGTGTAGGTGTACGTGTGTGTGTGTGTGTGTGTGTGTGTGTGTGTGTGCGCGTGCGTGCATATATATATTGTTACGGAACCCGACGTCGGCCTATGGTTCCCCTTCGAGGGGGGATTAAGCCCCTCGTCTGTTACTGACCGACGTGGTCCCGGGGGTATGACGCCACGCCCGGTCGGCGCTAGATAGGGTTTTAGGCCCACAAGTCCTATGACCTAAATACCAGCGCTTCCCGGTACGCGAAGGAACACCCCCCGCTCACGGCCGCAGCGTAATGGATGTTGCGCCGAGCGAAGCGAACCGCGGCGTGAGCCGTTTACCAAGACTAGACCCGATCCTGAAACATTGGCCAAATCGTGCCACAGATATTCAATGAGGGAAAAGACAAAGACGACACGGATGTGAAGAAGAGGAAGACGAAGGCAAAAAGGTTTGAAATACGACTATTATTTATTACTATTTACAGGACCAAAATAACCAAGGAAGAAGGAAAGATAATAAAATAAAGACAGAAGGAATCAAGGCGACATTGCAATGCTAGCTTACCTACAGTCTTA